>NC_056733.1:81102433-81402433 GCF_019279795.1 Protopterus annectens | reverse complement strand
CATACTACATAGGCATATCCACATAAATGCAAACATGCATAAAAAGCACACATGCACATTTATTTATTTGCCATTTGTTTACCAGGAAAGTCCAACTGGGCCGAAAGAGTCCCTTTTCACTGGAGGCCTGGGGAGAAAAGCCCCATGTTACAATATTTTTAAAGACAAATTAGACAGAAATATAAGGTATAAATATGTAAGAATTGTAGTTACAATGAAACTTGTGAGAAGAAGTCAATGCATTCTTTAAGGTACAAAAGGTATTATAGTACAGTCTTTGTGATAGAAGAAGGCATTCTAGTACAGTCTTTTAATACAGAGACACAAAAGAAAATGAGAAGGGGGCTTTGGGAAAAGAGAGACTTATATGTGGTTTGAAGTTAATAATTAATTGGGTAAGGGTCGAGTACATTAACAGGACAGTAGATTGAGGTAACGTACAGTGCAGGCATACACAGACACACACACACACTGCTGCATCCTATGCACAGACACACACGCACTGCTGTATCCTATGCGCAGACAAACATGCACTGCTGCATACTGTGCAAAGACACACATGCACTGCCGCATCCTATGCACAGACAAACACGCACTACTACATCCTTTGCTATCTTTCCCCCCTCAGTAGGGGAGGCAGGTATCACTGGTTTGCATGCAAACATCACGATTCATTGTTCAGAGTTTTATTTTTTATTTTGAACATATATTCCTTCTCTCACAAGTTTAGTCTCTGAGGGGGACTTCTCAGGGACACATGATAACATTGCTAAAGCCCCATTGCACTTGGAGCAGTGGTACTATTAGGTTTTTGTCTTCAATACAGAATCTGTTGTCTGTGGTTCTGCTTCAATGATCTCAAGACTCTTCCAATCATGGATAATGAATTTTATTATTCACCCTTCCTTAGATATAGTACAGATCAGCCATTGGTCCTGTGGACTGGAATTGGTTGTCTGTTCTTCTTCAGGGATGATACTGATTAAGTTTATATGTTCTTACCAAGTTATTCATCTCTGAGGATCTTAAGAGGCCTAATCTTACATTGCCATGGTAGTGTTTAGCCCTTATGTTTTGTATATGAATAACCCAGAGTTGGAACATCTATATGTTTCCCTTATCCATTAGGAATAGGTGTGCTAAACCAGGAGACAATGTGTGATTGGCCATCCATTCATCAGAAGTTCACGTCTGCAGAGTAAGAGAAGTACTATGTGGAGAGAAGGTAGTTCCAACGAACCAGTATTCTCTGTGAAGCATACTTATCCCTCCATCTTCTAGATTGTTTATATCATTGCACTTCTGGATGTGGCTATTTATGACACCATTAGACCTGTGAATGTGCAATATGTCTGAGAGAACAGGGTCTGTTGAAGCTATATACATGAGGCACAGGTTGCCTGTCAGTAGCTTGTATGATACTGAAAAGAGGGACAAGAATTTGAGATATTCTGCATAGTTTTTTACAATTTAGGCCCTAGATTTTTTTTTTTTTTTAGTAAGAAAGCATTGTGGTCATTCTAGTTGTGATAAGTGTTGGGACCAGTGCATACCAAAAGGGGCATTATACTCAATGATCAGCTTAATGAGTGTTGATTACATCCCTGGATCTGGATGCAATAGCTTTAAATATAAGCTATGTAATGTAAAAGGACTTCCTTACAATAGTGGATATGTTGTCATCAAAGGATAGTTTGTTATTGAGATTGGTTGCCAGTTCCCTAACTATGGGACTACTTTTCAGGAGTGTGTTTCCAATCTGATAGTTACAAGGATATCTCTCAACTGTCCAGATTTTCACAGACTGTCCAAATTTTTTGCTCATATTTTTGGTCTGTTCCTCATGAAATTTGTGGTTTTCTGGCAAATCATTGGGATGATCCGAGGACTGAAGTCACTAAATAATGATATACAGTTGGTGTTTCAGACTTCAAATCCTTCAGAAAATGTATGTTAAAACAAACCCATTACTCTGGCAACTTTCTAAGTTTATAAGAACAGTACAGTAAACTTTCAGTTAACAGGCACCCATGGGGATTGTTAGATGCCAGATAACTGTAGTTTCTGGTTGCTTGAGCGTTACTATTAAAAATAGGCCTGATTAATACTGTACCCTATACTATTTGTTTAGTTAGACTTGTTCTCAGGTTATGGAGAGAGGAAATGCATTCCTATTGTCCTTCTTAATATTCTAAAACTCTAAAAACATAAGGTATGTTTCTGTGGGGGAAACAAAGTGCAACACATGAAAATTGTACTGTATTTCTTCAATATTTTTTGCTGGTTGGTTGAGTTGTGCTTAACTGAGAGTTTACTGTATTTAAAATATGTCCATATTTTTGGGCCTTTGTCCCCTCCCATTTTGTAGGGCTTTGTCCAGATTTCTTGCACTAAGAGGTTGAAAGGTATGGTTACAAGGGAGTCGTACATTTGATGAAGGATATGATTATACATTTCTTAGCATTTAGTTTTAGGTCCATGGTTTTGACACCTGCAGTTTATTTGGGGCAAGTGATCTTGGAGGACATTATATACTTCTATTTATTTATTTATTTCATTTTATTTATTTCCAGTTTGATGACTGGGGAGGTCCATTGGGCTCAGGGAGCCTGTTTTCAGTGGAGGCCTGGGGAGAAAAGCTCCACATTACATAATAAAAATAAGCAAAGTATAATAGAAAAGTTGCAAAACATACATTACATTTCAAATTAGAGACAAGTTGTACATTGGTTACATAGCATCTAAAACTGTATGATGGCAGTAAAGAGAATTGTTCCCAGAAAGGGGAGAATAAAAGGTGGAAAGTAAACTATTTACAATATATCCATTCATGATACTGATGTTAGATTACATTATATTCAAAATGAGGCAGTTGTTCAGGAATTCAGTATGGAGTAGAGTATCTAGTAAGTTAGATAGGGAGAATGCAATTGCATTTCCAATTAGAGGAGAGGTAGGAATGGAGCTGAGTTTTAAAGTGTTCAAAGTTTTCAGAAGGTCTTAGAGAAGGAGGAAGAGAATTCCATTTTTTGGCTAAGGAAAAGGACAAGAGAAGCACATTAAATCATCTTTTCTATCTTCTGCATCAGTTCTCGCTTTTTTCTGAAGTAGTTTTAGTATCTGTGGCAACTTTGTGTATATCAATACAGTTTATTTATCTACAGGTAATCAAGAGATAACAGCAAAAGGATAATAACATTATGCAACATTTTCAAGCAGAAATAAGCAAAATAAATAAAACAATATAATAATAGCATATACAGAGCAAACATGTTCCACAGCCAACCTGTCCAAACCAATCAAGAAATATAGCAGACCTTCAGACTACATAAAATAATTTAACAAAGCTGACTGCTTTATTTACTTATTTATTTATTTTTCCTTCGATTACTGGGGAAGTCCTGGTGAGTCGATGGCCTATTTTCATTGGAGGCCAAGGTAGAAAAATTCCATAAGTAGAAATGACAAACAGAAGAACATTATTATAATATTAAATGGTAGCACAATCATTAGTAAACACAAATAACATCTGATCAAATTGTTTAGCAAACATTAGCAACATCTGTACAAAATTTCAGATGAACATTGATAACATGTTGGAATTAGATGGCAGTAGGTAAGATGCTGTATTTATACAGCAGGACATCAGATTTAAAACTGTGGAAGATACATCACCTGCATTTACAATGTAAGTAATATAAGTGTATATATAAAGTGAGGGAGCTATATTGTATGGTTTATAAGGGCAGATAAGAGTAGCTGTATGTAAAATACAGTATTTAGTATGAGCATATATATTAAGTGGGGGAGATATATTCTATGTTCAGGTGTAATAGCTGTATGCAAAATATGGAGAAGTTTTGTTAGAGATAGGAGTCCCTACTGATAGAGTATGCTCATTTGTTTATTACACAGTATTAAATAATAGACAGGTAATGGGAGAACAGCCTTGGAGGGTGTGGAGATATTAGTATCTATAGTATTTATAGGGTCTGCTATACTTCTATATATTATGCATTTATAGATAGATTGTATTTAGAGTTTAGATGGAACTATATGTTTCATATACCTTTAAATGAAGAATGTTTTAATTGATTTTGATTTTAATTGAACTTAATTTTTTGCTTAGATAAATCTGTGTATATAAAGACAATGTCAGTTTAGATGTTATGAGAGATCTGATGAAACTACTTGCGAAAGCGCTTATCTGTGTCACAATAAATATTCCTGGATTTTCTGGATGTGGATCTACTTAACTTTTATTTTTACAAACGTGGAATACTTGCTTTTGCTTCGTTCCGTTCATTTTACTTTTACATTTGTTATTATATTTCACGGTAATGAGCATATTCCAGGTCAGCAGCAGTTCTTTTGGATTGTTTTTTATTTAGTTTTATGCTAGCTGCTAACTGGAGCAAGTAAGTGGAATGGCAAATATTGAATTAGATTATAACCCCAGAGGTGAAGACCGTGGAGGTGATTGCGTGCAACGGAGACTTCAGCAACATCTTAAAGATGCTGTAAATGCTTCCTGCTTCTTTAACCATGAGGCAGTTATCAATGACGACACTGAAGCGACTTTTCAATCAGAAAGGCTACACTCTTTACTTGACGGGATTGAGAAGGACTTCATGAAACTGAAGCGTTTCCAAACTCAACGTATACACTTTCAATATTGTTTAGACCAGCATATCATTCCTAGAGGGCTACGTGTGTTTACCATGCCCACACAAGGCAAGGATTATCCAGAACTCTTGGCTAAATGGCAGTGACTGAACATTGAACTCAGTCAGAATTATCTTCAGTTATTAATAGAAGTTTTCTTACCAGAAGAAGAGAAGCTGGTACAAACTATTAATTTCAAAAACGTGAGCTGTTTAATAACTTTCCTATGGACCTGGTAAGACCTTTGTTAGATAATTTATTAGACTGTATTTCAGCCTTTGAAAGAAAACTATTACAGCAAAAGCGTAATAAAGCTGCAAGAGACATTAAGGATTTTAAATTGGGCCATGTCTTCACTTGGCCCAGACTGATACAAGAACGTAGTAATAATGCTAATGCAAATAATGACAATGTTACCCTGAATGCTGGCATTAATATTAATAGAAGCAATAGTTCTGCCAATAATAATATTGCTGTTAATAATTGTTTGAATTCAAATAAGGATGTTCATGAAAGTCATGAAAGTAATGATATGGCAAATAACCCCCCCAATCCTAATGAAAAGCCTGAGCCTGCTAGATCTATACCACATAAGGCTATTAGAAATGAGGGATTAATACAAGATACGAATTGCGATGACTCTACGGATGTCATACACATTATTCATCCAAGTGTAGATTCTAGCAATAATTTATATCCGAATGTCTGTATAGTTAAAGATAAAATGATAGTACCTGAAGTGGGATCTGGAGCTGTAGTTAGACATAAGATAATAAGAACTTCAGACAATTTAAATAATAGTATGAGTACTGAGCTTTCTTTTCCTCTACCAGTATGCATAGACAAAGGTCCAAAGAGGTCGCGATCGGTGAGTCGAAGGAGGCAAAAGAGGAAATTCTCAGGGGACACTTTAACTCATCACACCCTGAAGAAAATTTGGACCAACAAACGCTAGTCCACAATTTATCCAGCCTTGATTTTAGTAGTGAAGATATTCAGTTATTAAATAAGGGCTTGAACTTTATTCCTAAAAGCCACAGTAAGTTAACGGACACAGTTATAGATTTAAAGTTATTCTGCAGAAATGTTCTGTTGAGGTTAATGTACAAGACGCCCAATGACAATAGAACAAGTAATAATTCCTTTACATTTAAGAAATGAAGTGACTATATACCTGTTCATCATCCTTTAATAGCAGCCTATTGTAAATTGACTGAGGATGAATTATACTTATATTATGGAAACAGACCTGTAAAGAACAGACATAATAAAATGGATAATCTTACTTTTAAAGAAAGACAGTCTAAAGAAATTACAAGATAACAATACTATTATAATTAGACCGGCTGATAAAGGTGGTAGTATTGTAGTTATGGATATAGGTGATTATGAAAGAAAGATGAATCTGTTACTACAAGATAAACTCGATGAACATATTTCGTATGAAATAGTAGATGATATTACAAGGTATGTAAGAAACACATTATTAGATATCTATAGAAGTGAGCTGATAGAGAAAGATTTATATGATTATTTGAACATTCCTACACCTATTATTCCTGTTATTCAAGGACAACCTAAGATACACAAAGATTATAGGAACCCACCTATGAGACCCATAGTCTCAGGTCGTGGATGGATAACGGAACATTTATCCATATTTGTCGAAAAACATCTAAGGGGAGTTTTGAATAAGAATAATATAGTATTAAGGGATACCAAGCAATTTTTGATTGATTTTTATGAATGTATTAAATATAAAGATCTTACTGTAGGCTATCTTTTTGTCACATTTGACATACAATCGTTATTTACAGTGATTCCCAATGAACTTGAACTGACATTTATTTCACAATATTTACAAGACAACAGTGATTATACCCCTGTTCATATAGATTTAATTGTACACTTTTTAGAATTAATTCTAGAGAACAATATCTTCATGTTCCAAGATATGATATACAGACAGAAAGATGGCGTAGCTATGGGCACTTCTTGTGCTAATAGCTACACCAATATGTTCCTAGCACATTGGGAAAAGGAAGTATTGTTTGAACAACAACTTTTTAAGGAACATGTTACATTCTACAGATGTTTTGTTGATGATGTCTTTGTTTTGTGGGAAGGAACAATTAATCAACTTGAATCAATGCATTTGATTATGAACAATCTAATCCCATGTCTAAAATTCACAATGCAATTTTCAGTAGACAGGATTGATTTCTTGGATATATATGCTGAGAAACTACAAGGTAATCTCATTAACACTGGAGTGTATCGTAAAGCTTGTCACTGCAATTCATTACTATCTAGATCTAGTATGCACCCACCTTATGTTTTTAAGAACATTATTAGGGGACAAGCTATTAGAGCTTCGGGGTTGAACTCCACAGAAAGTGATTTCAACTCTGAATTAGTTGTCTTGAGACAGAGATTATTAGATAGAGGCTATGATACTGCAGAGATTGTTCCCCAGTTAGACATAGCAAATAGTCTAAGATCCACACAAGCTATGCCTTATTTTGGATCTAGTTACATAGAACATTTTAAACCATATATTAATAAACAGAAACATGTGAAATTCTCTACTTCTTTTTCTATGGATTACAGTGACATTAAATCAATTCTATATAAATATTGGGATATTTTACAGGTAGATGATGAAATAAAACAAGTAATAGGAGAGATACCAAGTTTTCTTTTTAGGAATAAACATAACTTAAAAAGAATATTGTGCTATCAGAAATCTGATAAATATCAGAGAAATATTGGATGTACTAAACCTTGTGGTAACTGTAATTTTTGCTCTTTTATTGATAGCAGCACAGAATTTAGGCATCCTGATTTATTGAAGACGTTTAATATTAATGCTGAAGCAAATTGTATGACACCTCATGTCATATATTTAGCTGTTTGTAAAATATTTTCGTCATTTTATGTCGGGAAGACGAATCGGCCATTTAGAGACAGAATGAGAGAGCACCTGTATCATATCAGAAAGGGCTCTAATCACAATGCATTAGCAAAGCACATAGCATTATACAACACAGAACATACATTCTCTTTCAGAGTACTACAAGTTGTTACTCCTAATACTAGAGGTGGAGATGTTGTAACATATAAAGAGAGCAAGGAAACAGAGTGGATTATATTACTGAAATCAGATAGAGGACGAGGCCTGAATGAAAGGGCCTCAATTAAACCTAAACTTAGACAACGTAGAAATGCTAGATGATTTTCCACCATTATACACATATACTTTTATATAGGTATTTATTACATTTATTGCACACACATATATATATATATCTTACATTTATATGCTCATCATAATAGTATTTTTCATATGTCCATATATATTTTATAATTCTACAAATTTTTATACACACATATATATACATATATATATTTTTATACATATTCATATGTGTTTATATATATGTCTACATATATATTTATATATATATATATATATATATATATATATATATATATATATATATATATATATATATATATATATATATTTATATACATATAGATTTATGCACCTTTTATATATTTATGTGTTTTTATAGGGTCTGCTATACTTCTATATATTATGCATTTATATATAGATTGTATTTAGAGTTTAGATGGAACTATATGTTTCATATACCTTTAAATGAAGAATGTTTTAATTGATTTTGATTTTAATTGAACTTAATTGTTTGCTTAGATAAATCTGTGTATATAAAGACAATGTCAGTTTAGATGTTATGAGAGATCTGATGAAGCTACTTGCAAAAGCGCTTATCTGTGTCACAATAAATATTCCTGGATTTTCTGGATGTGGATCTACTTGACTTTTATTTTTACAAACGTGGAATAGTTGCTTTTGCTTCGTTCCGTTCATTTTACTTTTACATTTGTTATTATATTTCACGGTAATGAGCATATTCCAGGTCAGCAGCAGTTCTTTTGGATTGTACAATACATATTTTGCCAAAGGCGTTTAATGTAACTTGTTTCTATAGCTTTCATATATGATCTGATTATCCATTCTGTCCTGCAAAATGCAGTTAGTATGGCTTTCAGATAAGCTTGCTGACTTTTTTATTACAGAATTATCTTTCCAGATGTGAAATTGTTACTCAAACACTGATTTGTAAAATGTGAACCAGTATAAGTTGACAGATGAAGACGTAAACAGAAACAACAACATGATTTTCCCCCTGAATATCCTTCATACAACCACCTTCTGGATCTGCCTTCTCATCAGGACAATGTTCTTATTTCAAATATTATGGCATTTTCTTTTATATTTATATATTATTTTTCTCTCACTGACTGATTTTGCAAATGTGTTGTACTTTAACAGAGCATTACACTTTTTTACACTGCAGACAAAACAAAGCCAAAGTAAAGTGCGCATACACATACACATGCAGTAGTGCTTCAGTGCACACACACACACACACACACACACACACACACACACACACACACACACACATGCAGTAGTGCTTCAGTGCACTCTCATACATATGCAGTAGTTCTTCAGTGCACACACACACACATACTTCTTCTTCAGGGGTTCATATTAGAAGCTCGAAGGTCCTGTTCAGCAAATACAAAAAGAATGACATGTATTGCGTGAACAACGAAAACAGTGAACGTTCAAAACTAGGAAATTCAAAATGTCGATTCGTCATAGTTGGCCAGTCTGCGGTATAGCTCCATAAGGTAAGTGTGCGATAGTTACGGACCTTAGAGTTAGGGTGCGGGTTAAGGTAAGTGCATAGATAGATAATGTATGTAAGGTTTAATGCAGAGTTAGAAGTAAGGTTTTGTTAAGTGTATGTGTGTGGATTATTTATTTTGTTTGGGTATATCTCTGTAGGGTAAGTGTGTGATAGTTACGGACCTTAGGGTTTGGGTGTTGGTTAAGTTAAGTGCACAGATATAGTGTATGTATGTGTTTATTTATTTTGTTTGGGTTGGAAGTATGGTGCGGGCAGTGGGGTTGGCCGAGAATGACGATTCATGATTTTAAATTTCGCGGTTTACATTGTTCTGTGTATTCGCGGTACGGTAAATATGTGTCGCTCTTTTCGTATTTGATGAACAGGACCTTCGAGCTTATAATATGAACCCGTTCTTCAGTGCACATACATATACACATGCAGTAGTGCTTCAGTGCGCACACACATACACATGCAGTAGTGCTTCAGTGTGCACACACATACACATGTAGTGCTTCAGTGCACACACGCATACACATACAGTAGTACTTCAGTGCACACACATACACATGCAGTAGTGCTTCAGTGCACACACACACACACACACACACACACACACACACACACACACACACACACACATACAATAGTGCTTCAGTGCGCACACACACACAAACACACACACACACATGTAGTGGTGCTTCAGTGCACACACACACACACACACACACACACACACACACACACACACACACACACACACACACACATACACATGCAGTAGTGCTTCAATGCACATACACACATACACATGTAGTAGTGCTTCAGTGCACACACACATACACATGCAATAGTGCTTCAATGCACACACACATACACATGTAGTAGTGCTTCAGTGCACACACACATAGACATGTAGTAGTGCTTCAATGCACACACACATACACATGTAGTAGTGCTTCAATGCACACACACATACACATGCAGTAGTGCTTCAGTGCACACACATACACATGCTGTAGTGCTTCAGTGCACACACATACACATGCAGTAGTGCTTCGTGGACAAAGCAGGGCATTCCTGGAGAAGTACGGCTGTCAGAAATGGTGGTGTATGACTTTCTAGACAACCACAGTAAGAACATTTTGTTCACCATCTGATGGCCTGAGTCAGGACTACTGTGCAAAAGTCAATGTTCATGAAAATTACAAAGGCCTTTAGTAAAGTTAACCAACTGTACAAACAACGCAGTAGCCTAGTTCTCACAGTACTAATTCTCAGTTCCTAAATGGCATCTTTTGATCACATGTGCATTCATATGTCCCTGCATGTGTGCAAATCCTTACTTACCACTGTCAGCTAAGAGAAAAACTGTAGTTCATATTGACAAATCATGTCTCTTGTCAAAGTACCTGTACTTTAACGTGGAAAAGTTAGCAGTTCACCTCATCACTTGTTTTTCAACAGTTGCTTCATTGCTGAAGGAATGTAGTATCTAACTCCTAAAAAGGGGTGAGCTAAAGAGGTAACATAGTGACAGCTATAATGGAACCACATCAACAATAGAATGATGCACTGGTATTTATTGTAAGTTTATTGGTTAAGTGGACTGATCCAAAATGGACCCCTTCCGCACATAAAGCAAGACAAAACCACATATTACAGAGAACTAGAAAAGGCAGATCAACAACAATTTCTAGACCTAGAAATATAATGCAAGCCAATAAAAAAAAATAAAAGAATAATGCAATGTAACCCATGGACAGGGCATATTAAATGTTATATTTTACAAAGAAATTAAGAACAAATCATGTAAGACATACATACAAACAGCTTCCCTTAAATTACCATTGTCTCTAGTGATTTATTTAAATAATTGCTTATACTTAACCCTAGATGAGAAAATGTGGAAGTCAGTTTTGTTAGATACAAACTAACCATGCACAATAAAAATACACTGTACACTGATTTTATTAACTTAATTTTAGTTGAGTGCATACTTAGGAAGTTAGCAAACCTTAAAGAGGTATAGGACAGCAAATAAGTATGGAATCTACAAACATAGCTGTAACAAGAGAAGCTACGTATAAGTTAGCATAATGCACTTACATAGAACTCAAGTACTGCAGTTTATTTATCAAGGGTTTACTTGAAGTTATCAAAATACTAACTTGCTGACCTCAATGTCTTGAATACGGCACCCTTTACTGACTGCAATATTCAAAATTTGAAACAAATCCTTCAACCACTCAAACAGAACCCCCCTTTAGAGAATACATAAAATCATATTACTTAATTTCTAGCAAGCCACTCTGACCCTGGGGGGGGGGGGCTTTACTCCCTGAACCAATGTACAACAATTTTAACATTGTACATACATGGAGAAGATTGAATACTTGTATTCTTTTTCCCATTTACTATTTGTGATCTTTAAGATGTTATATATTACTTCAGGTGGGATGTCTGAAGCCTCCTACATGTCTATATGTGAGAGTTGTCCCCGTAAAACAAGTTAATGTTGTATACAGTGCTGTGATAATGAGTGTTATGAATGGAGGCATGAATCCCTCCCTGCCAACTAAATATGTGAGGAATGGTGGCACACATTGCCACCAAATATGAAGAAAATGTTATGGCTGGCACCAGAGGGGTAGACTTTTGTGCCACACTACTGGTACCTGACAAGTTAAAATAAAACACTGTAATCAATTCACAAAATGCAACATAGTCCCAAGAGCACAGATTGGATATGCACTGTTGTCCTGGGTATGAACTTTCAATATCAATGACTTCCAAATCAGGCAGCTCACAGGCCACTTAAAGAGCTGAGTCTTTGACTTAGCACCCAAGACCCATTTTCACCACTCTCACTCTCTCTCTCTCTCTCTCTCTGTGAGCTACAGGGTCTTGTCTTGTCTTCCAGTGCCTCTTACCCATGGTAACTGCCTTATGTACTAATTATATTTACATACACATATACACAAATTCCCAGGGAAGGCTGGCAGAATTTTCCAGTTCTCTACTGCTTTCTTCCATGCACAGTATTACTGTCACAAATGTAGATGGTTAGGGTCCTCTGGCTACCTGATGCTCTTGATTAACCCAAATATGAAACTGTACACCTTATTTTTTTCACTGATAGCAGGTCCAAATGAGCTAGCTAAGTGCAGCTAGGAGTCACATTGATAAATGATAAACTTTTTCTCAGATAATAACTATCAGTAATACATATACAATAAGAGACCATCCATTAATGTTTAACTGACCTTCACTTAAACAACAACACAAACAATGCAATTAAAATTAAATATGCAGAGGGATGGGAAAATGTACATGCAGTATAAAAATAGCAGTCAGTTAATCAAACATGAATATTTTAAGAAAACCTCTGTCTTAGCTGGATAAACAAATGAACTATCTCTAGCTTAAAGATTGCTGAACCTTTGTTCAGATAACAGGCAGAAATTGTTGATGCCAACCTTGTTGATAGCAACCTTACAGGGAAATGGTCACCTTAGTATATTCCAAGCAAGGACAAAACAGAACAAAGGCCAATCTCAAATATTTGTACATTTCAACTCTGCAGTCATGTTCCCTGGAAACCATCATGTCAATATTTTCTTTTGCAGAAAATATTACAACAGATGAGAGTATAAAGACAAATGAGTAGTTCCACAGGAGAGGGGATAATTACAACAGCCTTTTCCTATAACAAAAGTTCATCCTCCTGTAAGGAACAAGGGCCTAATTACATTAGCTCAGAACAACAGATAATACCAAAACATGGGATTGTGACACGCAGCTCTTAAATGCCTGCTTTCTTTTTGCAGTTCTACTCAGCTACTTCTTCGAAGTGGACTCTAATTATACTTTATGACTTGCTAGCAGGGGAGATGCAAGAGGTCATATTTTAAGATTAATTTCATGCCATTCCATTATTTCACCCCTTTGGCATTTACTAGAAAAAGATCCTAAGGTTACACACAGTTGATAGACCAAATGTGTTACAAGTAAGAAATAAGGAGTGAAAAATACATAACATCTTTAAATTAGTTTTCCTTAAGCTGGCATCAGCCCTGGTGCCACAACTGCCTTTATACAAAGGTATTGGTGACTTTTGTGTTTAAGTTTCACAATTATGGAAATCATACAGTGTCACACCATTATAATATCCTGCGGATAGTAACCAATAATTCAGCTCATTGAATGTCATTTACTACAAAATGACCCATTGTTAAACACTGATAGGAAGGATCTGGAAAACAGTGTATTCCAAGAAGATGCACTAAGGAAGGTGAACATTTGACAGCCTAACTTGTGGGGAGTTCTATGATGATGCTTATTCTGCATTACTGGCTCAGTTATATGGTACAGGAACCAGCTGATATTAGTTGCTCAGCATATAGTGTTCACTAACATGGTACTGCTTGAGGCCATCATTGTAAGTAGTAATACTTATGTAGTATATGCCAGTCCTATAGCCAGACAAGGCCCTGCTTGTCTTTTTATCTGTAGCCTACTGTTACAAAGACTGCTGGCTGTATCAATTTACAAGGCAGCCTTATGTAGGCTAGGAGTTCATCTGTATTGTGCCTCAACTGTACAGGGTTATTGTGCATTCATTTTCCCTGGGAAGGTATTCCTCAGTTATAAGATTCATCTCAGTGCCCACCAGTGATTTTATATATTTGTCACGTATGTTACTACCATTCAAGCACAAGTCAGTAGGTGCAGTGTTGAATTACAGTGCTGCTAAACATACAAGTGCTTCATACTGATGTTTGGGTAGTTGTTTTGCTGGAGGACAATGTAACAGAAATGGACATTACCTTGTTATATTAACCCTCAGATTCAGCAAGCCCTGCACGGTGTGCAAGACTAGTGCAGGAGCTCCAGCAGGCAATATGTCTGCCGTGTAATCCAGGAATAAGCTGTAGGGACATTCACGAGCGCTCCTGCGCTAGTCCTGCATGGACCCAGCCCCTGTATGCAAATTACCCCATTTGCAGGGGAAATCCATACAAATTAGGTGAATTTGCGATCCAGGAAGCTGGAAGCCGGCCGTGTAGGACTAGTGTAATCTTTAGAAATGTACTCAGTCAGTAACTGAGTAAATTTCTGCAAACTACAAAACGGAGCCATGACAGCTCCAAACAAAGGGTGGATATTATGTAGAAAGCATGCCAATGGCCAAATATATGGCCATTGGCATGGAAAACAGTTGCAAAAATAAAAAAAAAAAATCAACTTTTATTTTTTTAGCCGATCTCGGCTTTTTAAGCGTAGGGCAGTGGCACGCAAACGAGATCGGGTGGTAAATAAAATAAAAACCCTAAAATAAGAATTCTAACCAAAATCACTATTTTGCCATTATACTCAATGGCAGGCAGAAGACAACATGGCCAATGAATAGTGGTTACTAAGGGGGGAGGCTCAGTGTGGTACCTGTAACTATGCATCAGCAGACAATCTTATGCAAATGAGGGGAATGATACTGAATCCCATGTTTCCTCTGCTTGCTATTCAGCACCCAACAGTGTAAGAGCAGGAATAGCTTGATGCAAGCCTAGGAGTTAGCTAACATCATAGGGGTGTGTGTCAGTCATACTGTAAGCGGATTGGAGCCCTGTGGCTCAGGTTTGCCCTTAGCTTAGCAGAGCTAAGCAAGGGGGTGTGTCTGAGGCTCTCTAGCACTCTTTACATTGCCTAAGCGGGTGTGTGCGCTGCGCACCAGGTTTTAAAGGGGAAAAAAAGTAAACCAGGAAATAGTAGCTCTATGCACATGTGAGCACTGTGTTTTCAAGGCGCGCCCCTGGACTTAAACAGGAAGGCAATGGGAAGGGAAACAGCAATAGGAAGGTAATCTAGGAGAACTAGCATAGCTGGCAGGTGAAATGTATCAGAATCAGCCAATTACACAGGCAGCAGACCAGCCCAGCCCAGAACACTACTATAAACTATGCAAACACCTTTCCCTCTGGTTTTTCCCCACATACTCTACACCACCAGTGTATGCAAGCAGGGAACTTTTAACAAACAAAAACAACAAAATGAGAGGGGCTGCAGCAGCTATCAGAAATCAACATGTGGAAGAGGCTGAGGATGGTGAGGATGAGAATGCTGTCAACCAACCCACAGTGAGGAGACGGAGAAAGTTGTACAGACCCAGGGTAACCTACCAGGGGCTACAAGACCTGGAGATAGTGGAGTGCTATAGGGTGGACAGGGACCTCCTATGGCAAGTTGTTGAGCTGTGCCGGCCATGCCTGACACACAGAACTAACAGAGGGGAACCCATCCCAGTGGATACCAAGGTATGTGCAGGCCTAGGAATACTAGCCACAGGTACCTCCCAAAGCCCAACTGGGGATATCATGGGGATCTCACAGGCATCAGCATCCAGGGTACTCTACCAGTTCCTGGATGCCATGTCAGCACATGCCGGTGAGCACATATATTTTCTCAACACCCGTGATGTGTTGGCCAGCAATATGCATCTCTTCCACCAAATAACGGAATACCCTGAGGTAGTGGGTGCTATAGACTGCACGCAGATACAAATCAAAGCACCACCCATTGAGCAGGGTAGGGTCTACATCAACCACAAGGGCTTCCCCTCCATCAACTGCCAGGTCATGTGCGATGCCTAGGGCATTATAATGAATGTGTGTGCTGGCTGCCCTGGAAGCTATCATGATTCCCACATCTGGTATCTAATGCAGCTGTACCAGAGAATTGCCAGTGGGGACATCCCTTACGGTCACCTAGTGGAGGATGCTGGTTACTCAGAGCCGTGGCTGATGACACCCATCAGAAATGCACACACACCTGAACAAGAACTCCATAATGAGGCACACGCATAGACCAGAATTATAATAGAGAGTGTGCTTGGGATGCTCAAGTCATGGTTCCAGTGCCTGGACACATCCAGTGGAGCCTTGCAGTACTCACCAGCTACATGTACTCAAATTGTCATCGTATGTGCCATGCTACACAATATGATCCTCTGGAAACAGCTGCAACAGGAACGGCAGGGGGCAGGGCCACACAGTCCCCACCAAAGCCAAGGCCTTCACAGGCACAGTGTGACTCGGAGGAGGAACAACCTGAGCCTGCCCCAGTAGGCAGATGGAGGTGTGCCCAGTATGCCCTGGCCTTGGCAAAAAGGCAATGCATAGCACATACGCTGACACAGTAGGGACCTAGGGAATGACACCTCTCGCTGACTCACATATACAGTAAAAGGGATGCCAAACATTACACTACCTGTGCTCAACGATATATAGGGAGTGTACTATGTGCATCCAACATAGGCAGCCCTTCAGCATCATCCTCAATACTGGCACACCCACAAGGTAAGTCACTCTCCTTCCCAATTGCCGAATGGAGTAGTATGTGTTGTTACTTGTATCTATGGTATGGATGTGAGCATGCAAGGGAATTGGGTGGCTGAATGGGTTGCCTTCAGATAGTAGACACCTATAGTGGCAGCATGAGATCTGTAACAAATACTGGTGTCAGCATAGTAGCCAGTACTACACATGGTGACAAAACCCACTGCAGGAAATGTGCTGGGCCACATGTGTGTCCATATGACACACACATGACAGTCAGGGAGGTTTACATACCCAACAACAGTCTCAGTCAGCAGGACAGGTGTAGACAAACACAAACAAAGGTTGTGCTAAGGCCTCTGAATGATGCCTGTGGGTAACCTCCCACCCAGGCCTACACAGACAGACTACATCAGGTCAGGCAGTGGTGTGTTAGTTCTGAAGGGTATGAAGTTAGAAACTAATATGTAGGTCAATCAAACCTAAGACCTGTAGTACACTGATATGCCTCTAGTCAGCATGATAGGTTAGATTACAGAATACCTGACATACTAGTACAGTCATAGCAAATGTGTACAAGTGTCAGGTGTGCCCCCCCCCAATCCTATGTAGAAATGTAGAAACAGTCAGGTGTGCCCCCCAATCCTACGTAGAAATGTAGTAACAGTCAGGTGTGCCCCCCTATTCCTATTTAGACATGTAGTAACAGTCTGGTGTGCCCCCCCAATCTGATGTACACATGTTGCAAAAGTCAGGTGTCCCCCCCCCCAAAATCCTATGTAGAAATGTAGTAACAGTCAGGTGTGCCCCCCCTCCAATCCGATGTAGATATGTAGTAGGATAGATTGTAACATGTATACATATGCAGGTATGCATGTGTTAGGTTGGTGTGTATTTCAGATTGTGTGATAGTGGTCAGTACGTATGCATGTTGAGGTTTGACCTGATGGCCATTGTCCACTACTGACGATGACAGGGCAAAGTCCTCACAACTGCAGTGCCAAAGACAATTCATCCCAGTATAATGCATGCTAGCAGTAAGCCATTGTAAATGTATGGTGGTAATACCATCTGAAAGATGGACATGGCATGACTGTTGGGCTAGATATACAAGCAGTACACAGGGAAAAGTACCCCAGACATACAGTATATAATTTGTAACTGTGAAATGGACACACTCTTGGAATTGTACATACAGGTATGCATCACATTATCTGGGCTTGTAGTAGGGAATACCAATGTCGTCTGGCCGAACACTTGCAGATCACAAAGGTGATATGACTGATGTACTGGGAAATGGCCGATGTCCCTGCACAAGCCAGCATAACTAGAATGTCCCATGTATATCTGTGAGTAAGATGCAAGTAGTGTCCATAGCACACATGCAACCAGCTCACCCAAACACCACCCACAAGTACCTCTCTGGTCGTATCCCTGTTGTTGGGAATGGGCACAATATGACCACCACATGTGTATGGCAATAGCAAAAGAATGCAGCATGCAGTGCAGGTGTCCCATGCAGGTGTGTCCCTAGCTGTAAGTAGCACCCTGCCAGCATCCACACCACCTGATCAATACTGATCAAAAGTATTGACATGAACACTTAGCACACCTACCCTGTCACTCCAGGGAAATGTACTGTATGGCAGTCTGGGACTGTAGGACTGACAGAATGCAATGGCCTGCTACAGCTGGCCTGCATCACTATCAAATGGCCTACAGGCCTCTGCCAAAGGCCTGCATCTCATGTGTACTGCCAATGTAAGTTATGTCATGGACACCCAAATAACAACATAACACACTCCACATAAGCCATATGCAAAGCCAAGTGGGCATACCACAGTAACATGTCCACCATGTCCCACTGCATGAACTGTGGACCAACACCAAAACACAGCTGTGATGAGGTGATAACTATAGGGAAAGTATCAGAGAATGTATGCATAATGTATGGAAGAGGACAGAATAATACAGGGGGGGTGGGAGCATGGGCAGCATGGAATGTGCAAGGACTGACACACAGCCGTGTGCACATACTATCCCTGGCTGCAAACACAAATATGGGTGGCTACAAACCTGCCCATACACCACAATAGGGGTAATGTCCTGACTTATTACCCCTGCCTCTGGGCAACCTGTGTGAATCTGTACAGCTGTGAGGTATTACCACAGCAAGATAAGGCCATACTGTCATGTCAATTGATGTACAAGTATGGGATCCCCTGCCAGCTCTGTAACAAGGTGTTGAACTGGATACACAGACCCAGCAGCAAATGTCTGCAGCTCCCCCTCCAGAATGGCATAACTTTTCATGAATATATAGGCGTTTGACCACAATACTGGACACAGTTGCATTCACCCTGTGTTCCCCAGGACATCACTGTGAGCAAAAATGTTCACCTGACAGTACTTGAGGACATAAAACATCACAGTGTATAACAGTACACATGTCTGAATATCTCTGCTAACACCAGTAGCATGTAGCATGTAGCAGAAGCAGCACAGACACAATCACCTACAGTACGCACTATCCCTTGCACAGTTTGACCCCATATTGCCAACTGATCTACAGATATCCTGTAGAAACAGTTTGCTACCTGTAGGTGTAGAACACAAAGGTCTGCACTGGAGTACAAACTACCTGGAATGGGTCCACACATTCAATACAGAAGGCCATACTGGGCATGCTCACACACACACAGAAATGAAGGCAATGTTAGAGAACATACTGAAAGATCATACTGGGCATGCTCACACATAAACAAATGAAGCCCATGTCTGCCAACAACAGTGGACCATACATATCTGACAGTTGCAGATGTTAGTGCATACACTCCTTAGTATGCACCAGTCATGCTTTGCACACACATTGGATAGGAATACACACATATATCCAAGGACAACACACTATAATATGCCAAAAGTACACATACATAGATGTGTGGAAAAGAGTGACAGTGGCAAAGGGCCTTCCATCATGATGCCTGTCCCACCCAGCACACAGCCAAATGGCTACAACCACATGATGTGCAACTGTCACTCACTGTAGAAATTTGCCACTGGTATCCCTCAGCATTACAGACTCTGTGGTGCAAGTGCTAGCTGTGCAACATGATTGCACAAGGCAGCAGTCAACTAGCAGAAAACGAAAACTGTGAAGAAAGCAGCCACACAATATCCAATACGTTGTGATTGTGGTAAATCCAGTAATAAAAGGTTTTAACACATACGAAAACTCCGTAAAAACGTTAGAACTTTTATTTTTAAACAAGCACTTTCGGAAGGCTTTGTATCCTTCCATCCTCAGACTAAACAATGCCATATGGGATGGCTCTCATTTAAATACGTTCACAATTAAGTAATTAATTACGTCAAAAGTGAAAACCATCTTTTTTTAAAAACACATTGTTTGTTAATGTTAAAGTGCAAACGTATGTTTTTATATAGCACTTCCAAACATTACAAATCACATCAAAACATCATAACTTATACTATCTTAATAAAATTGTATATAAACATGGTTAAAACATTAAGAAGTTCGCCCAAATCCTTATTACTACGTAAATGAGGACCTCTCCCTACCACATTTTTAAAGGTTAAAATACTAGAAAATTGAGATACAAGTCAGTCTGTCCATACTATCCACAAATAAAGTGGCCATTTGATGTTAACATTTAAACCACTAACTCCCTGTCAAACCTTATTATTAATCTGATAGCCTAGATGTTCTATTATACAAGCATAATTCATCCAACCTATTATGTTATATTGTATTATAACGACTTAAAAACCAAACATCATATATTATATATTATATATTATAAGGTATGTCAATCAATCGATGTGATGCTATTCTAATGTTAAATAGCACATCTTATCATTTCATAAATAAATTAATGAGTAGTAAAACATTAAACTGTAATAATTTATGTGAGTATGAATGTAAGATGTTATTTACATATAATAAATAAAATAATAAATATGATAAATGTATAAATATAAGTATCAATATGTGTGAGACTCTATTATCTAAATTTAAGTTAAAAATGTATGAAATGAAATAAATATTGAAATGTAGTTACTACTACTCGAACTAACCCCCCCATCCATTATAAATTGTTATTGTATGTTACTTATATCTACCAAAAAAAGTGATAAAATCTAACTGAACCAAAAAATGGTAAAAATGAAAATTCTACTATAATTAAATCATTGGATTGTTATTATAACTGTTACCTCCTTAATGCTAACTGTTAACTTGATAACTTGGATAATGCAGCGAAAACTTCAAAAGATAATCGAAGTAGCCCAACTGAGGTGACGGTACACGCTAATGCGAGTGGGCTGGATACAAGAACTAATGTGAATAATAGGAATTCTCAACAGGGGAGAATTTCAAAAGATACCGTGAGGGTCAACTCGAGTACTGCTTCTAATGAGTCGTTTAACATACCGGCAGGACAGGGGCAGGCACCAGCTTCAATTAATGGACCCACACAAGGTATAGTTACTCTAAATGAAATTAATGACTCAGTTCCCACTGTCACTTCCTATTTAAATAAGAAACAATTTTTTATGGCAGACAGCAATGGAGAGGATGTGGAGCCTCCAGCAAGAACTGTTTCTGCTAATTTAAATAATATAGCAACATTAATTGGCGAATTTGATTACAAATTATTTAGATGTAAGAAGCTATAATTAGAGATTGCCTACCTGGATGAATGCCTAGACAAGAAAATTGTGCCAAAAGGGCTTAGGCAATGGTGTTTTCCAGTGGGCTTAATCGAAGGCTCACAATTTCATCTTCAGTTACTGGACTTATTCGATAGGCAAAGTTTTGAATTTATAAGGGTACTTATTGATCATTATTGTCAGCAGGTCGATGACTATAAAAAAGACCTAGCTGAATTGGAACATAAAATTAAAGACAATTATGATTTTTTGAGATACAAGTATGATTATGCTCGTATTTTTACGAGCATAGAAGCAACCACTAACAAGTTATGTGAAAATAAAAGAAAGAAAATAAAAAGGGATGTTCAACAATATGCTAACAATAAAGCTTATCCCAAACCTCCACAAACAGGACAAATTAAATATAAATCGAAGGGGCCCTTTGCCTATGTAAATAAGAAAGTCACTAATAATAATGGACATAATATACAACAATTAGATAACTTTTTAGATGAGGGTTACAATAACAATGACCCTCTCCAAGAATGTGACTTAGAATTTGTTAACGAACAAGAGCAAGTAGGTCAACCTAACGTATCGAGCAACATTTTTGAGCGACAACAGGGAAACCAAAATCCCAGGACTGATTCAGTAGGAGCCGAACATAATCAGGGTTTTATACAGAACCAGAACCCACACCAAATGAACTTGAGGTCGAACAAGACCTTTACGATCTTTACGAATTCGAAGAACAAACAGAACCAGAGGAAGAAATGATAACAAACATAAGTCAGCCCATCATTATATATAGTACGGAAGGTGATTTCAAGATTTTTAATTACACTTCCCTTGACATTACTACTGAGATGGCTGACTTTTTTTCCAAAGGTCTCACGTTTGTCCCGGACACACGCATGGATCTCGTGAAGACTATTATTGACCTTAATCTTTTTGTGCGTAAACTTAACCTTACTGCTGTATTAGGCAAGAATTCTTCATTGGTTAATCCGTTTAGAATAGCTAGTCTGTTTAATCCGCCCTTGGTTAATAATTTGAAAACTTTTGAAAAGGCCTGTGAATTAGATCTCAGATTCTTGGCAACCAACAAAGCATGTAACACCAAAAAGAATCTTAACATAACAGTAGGGCAACGTAATTTTCTTAAATTAATTCAGGATTGTAACATTCGTGTGATGAAATCCGATAAGGGTAATGGCCTTATTTTTATGAACCAAATGGATTATACTAATGAGTTAACTGTGCATCTCAACAATGGGCCTTATGAGAAAATTAGTGTAAATGAAGTGAATAAAGCCCATAATAGAATTAGGGCCACAATTGAAGATTTATATCTAGAAAGTTTAATTGATATAGACATTCACACATATTTGAATGTTTTGGCACCTAGAACACCAACCTTTTTGGTGCTCCAAAAATCCATAAGTCTGTCAGTAAGCCCCCATTTAGACCTATTGTAGACGGGAGAGGATCTATATTAGTAGGCTGTGCTAAATATGTTGACACAATTCTTAAGCCATATATTGCAAAAGAAAATCAGATATGTAAAGACTCATGGAGTTTCCTTAAGAACATTAATGAAATACCATTCGACCCTAATTTAGTACTGATGACTGTAGATGTAAAAGATTTGTATACAGTCATCCCACAACAACTTGGACTAGAATGGGTGAGGGAGTTTCTTGAAAGTAGGAATGTGGAACAAAATATTATATATATTACGGAAACTTTGCTTGAGCTTGTTCTGAAATATAATTTTTTTGACTTTAATGGCTCAACATATAAACAGACATCAGGAGTTGCCATGGGCTCTCCATGTGGGGGGGCGTTTGCCAATTGTGTTATGGCTCAATGGGAAAATTCTCTATTATTCAGCAATGTGACTTTTAAAAAACATGTAGCCTGGTATACTAGATACCAGGACGACATGTTTTTCTTATGGAAAGGTCCCTTGGAAGAAATACCATCCTTCATTGAGGACATGAAGACACTCACTAATTTCCTTGACTTTACATACGAAGTACAGAATAACGAAATTAGTTTTTTGGATATAAAGCTTCACAAAGATATTAAGGAGGCTAGATTTACTAGCAAAATTTATCGTAAACCAACACATTCTAATGGTTTTCTACATTACAGTAGCTGTCACCCTTACCATCAGAAAAGAGCAGTAGTCAAAGGGCAGATGGTAAGGGCAGCACGTATGATTACAAGAGAGGTTGATTTTATTGAGGAATGCAACAACCTGAGGGATATGTTTGTAAATAGAGGGTACCCAGAGACATTGATACTGGAAGTCAAAAAGGAAGTTATGTTGAAAAGGCAGACTGGGCATTTTAAACCAATTTTGAACACACAGGCATGTGATTTGGTCATGAATCAAGATGACATTACGATTGAGGGTAATAATACTTTAACCATCAATATGAGTACTAGATTTTTATGCACATTTTCAGTGGACCACCGCTTCATAAGAGATATCTTACATAAGAATTGGTCAATTATTGTAGAAGACAAACATTTATCACATATGTTTGGTTCTTCACCGGGTATCACTTATAGAAAAGGGTTTACTTTGAAATCATTGTTAGAAACTTTACTTGTGCTTCTAAAGCGGTTGTGTATGTTGCTATTTGTAAAAAGTGCTCGGCTTTCTATATAGGCAAGACCGAGAGAACTTTGCGAAAACGCATATATGAACACGTATACGCAATATCTAAGAAGGACATGAATAATGCACTAGCTTGTCATTCTATAGAGTATCCAGATCATGTTTTTAAGTTCGCAGTATTGAGACAAATTAATGTCGACTCTAAATCAGGCCCTTGGCAAATTTTACTTGAAAAAGAGGAACTTTTCTGGCAGATAAGAACGGCTGCACACATCCAACCTGGCCTTAATGTATCTATTTCTTTAACATGTATATTAAAACAGTTAGCATTAAGGAGGTAACAGTTATAATAACAATCTGATGATTTAATTATGGTAGAATTTTCATTTTTACCATTTTTTGGTTCAGTTAGATTTTATCACTTTTTTTGGTAGATATAAGTAACATACAATAACAATTTATAATGGATGGGGGGGTAGTTCGAGTAGTAGTAACTACATTTCAATATTTATTTCATTTCATACATTTTTAACTTAAATTTAGATAATAGAGTCTCACACATATTGATACTTATATTTATACATTTATCATATTTATTATTATTTTATTTATTATATGTAAATAACATCTTACATTCATACTCACATAAATTATTACAGTTTAATGTTTTACTACTCATTAATTTATTTATGAAATGATAAGATGTGCTATTTAACATTAGAATAGCATCACATCGATTGATTGACATACCTTATAATATATAATATATAATATATGATGTTTGGTTTTTAAGTCGTTATAATACAATATAACATAATAGGTTGGATGAATTATGCTTGTATAATAGAACATCTAGGCTATCAGATTAATAATAAGGTTTGGCAGGGAGTTAGTGGTTTAAATGTTAACATCAAATGGCCACTTTATTTGTGGATAGTATGGACAGACTGACTTGTATCTCAATTTTCTAGTATTTTAACCTTTAAAAATGTGGTAGGGAGAGGTCCTCATTTACGTAGTAATAAGGATTTGGGTGAAATTCTTAATGTTTTAACCATGTTTTTATACAATTTTATTAAGATAGTATAAGTTATGATGTTTTGATGTGATTTGTAATGTTTGGAAGTGCTATATAAAAAACATACTTTTGCACTTTAACATTAACAAACAACGTGTTTTTAAAAAAAGATGGTTCTCACTTTTGACGTAATTAATTACTTAATTGTGAATGTATTTAAATGAGAGCCATCACATATGGCATTGTTTAGTCTGAGGAAGGAAGGATACAAAGCCTTCCGAAAGTGCTTGTTTAAAAATAAAAGTTCTAACATTTTTACGGAGTTTTTGTATGTGTTAAAACCTTTTATTACTGGATTTACCACAATCACAACGTATTGGATATTGTGTGGCTGCTTTCTTCACAGTTTTCATTTTCTGCAGTTTGTCCGGCGTTTTTCGTGTAGTAGTCAACTAGCAGTTGTATACACGTACCTGTGGAATATAAACCTGCACGTGCCTGAGTGTGATGTGTCTACCTCTAGATGAATGGGTTATGGCCCATGCACACACACTGCCCCCCAAAGCCCTACTATGACAAGCCTGCTGATGTCATTCACTTTCAAATACACCTTTGGGAAAGGGGTAGCCCAGTAATCTCTGCGGCGTGTCCTATAACTGTGTAATGCTGTAGTGTGATAAACTAGTTAGGTAGGAGTTCTAATCCCAGACATGGGAACTGCATGTGTGTGTTTATGTGTGTGTGTCTCTGTCTGTGTAGGGAGCAATGCTTTTTAGGCTAGTCACACTCACTACAATTCAAATGCCCTACTTTGGCAAGGCCGCTGATGTCATTCACTTTGAAATACACCTTTGGGAAAGGAGTAGCCCAGTAATCTCTGTGTTTCATCCTATAACTGTATAATGCTGTAGTGTGATAAACTAGTTAGGTAGGAGTTCTAATCCCAGACATGGCAACTGTGTTTGCGTGTGTGTGTGTGTGTGTGTGTGTGTGTGTGTGTGTGTGTGTGTGTGTGTGTGTGTGTGTGTCTGTGTAGGGAGCAATGCTTTTTAGGCTAGTCATATTCACTACAATTCAAATGCCCTACTTTGGCAAAGCTGCTGATGTCATTCACTTTGAAATACACCTTTGGGAAAGGAGCAGCACAATAATCTCCATGGCACGTCCTATAACTGTGTAATGCTGTAGTGTGATACATTAGTTAGGTAGGAGATCTAATTCTAGAGATGTCAACTGTGTATGTGTGTGTCTCTGTCTGTGTAGGGAGCAATTCTTTTTAGGCTAGTCACACTCACTACAACTCAAATGCCCTACTTTGGCAAAGCTGCTGATGTCATTCACTTTGAAATACACCTTTGGGAAAGGAGTAGCCCAGTAATCTTCGTGGTGCATCCTATAACATCATAATGCTGTAGTGTGATATAGTACTTTGGTAGGGCTTCTATTCCTACACATGGCAAGTGTGGATGTTTGTGTGTGTGTTTGTCTGTGTAGGGAGCAAAGCTTTTGAGGCTATTCACAGTCACTACAACCTCAGTTGACCTTCATTGGCAAGCCTGCTGATGTCATTCCCAGTAAAATACACCTTTGGGGAAGGAGTACACCAGTAATCTCCATGGTGCATCCTATAACTGCGTAATGCTGTAGTGTAATAAACTAGTTAGATAGGAGTTCTAATCCCAGACATGGCAAGTGTGTGTGTGTGTGTGTGTGTGTGTGTGTGTGTGTGTGTGTGTGTGTGTGTGTGTGTGTGTGTGTGTGCGTGTCATTCGTATTCTATGTGGAGGTGGCTATGAGTGTGTAACAAATGGACTCATTGTGGAGCAGGTTTTACAAATTTCTTATATGGTGGGCCTATTATATGTCACAATGTCCACCTTACAAGGATAAGAAATGTAAAATAGCCGAGAGGCTGGGGTGCCAATCCATACTTCTACATGTGACATCAAGACCTGGTGAACAAAGTTAGCAACCATTGTATTGCCCAGAGAACACTCTTAACACATGTCTCATACACAAACACACTTGCCTAGGCAACAACTGCTATGTTGGTTGTACCCTGCATATTGCCCACAGATAGTAACCATGGTGTGATTGCAGTGGACTACAGAGGGCATGGCACCCTGTCCATCAGTAGAATAGGCACACACATGCAGACAGTGTGCCTTCACTATGTTCCCCACTGGATGCCTGCAACACCTGTGGTGCCATCAGATGTGACCCACAAAGGACATACCATGCCTTAAACACATGCCCTGTATGGACAGATGCCACTGACACCAGGGAATACCTGTATCATGCTATCAATGTAGGTGCAGGGTCAACCTGCTGTCCGTTAATGCTTCCCGCCTCATGAGGCCAAGACTGGCACATGTGATGATAATCTGTGTACACAACATGGGCTAGACACCCCAGGTACAGTTCCACATGTCACTGTACATGCATGTGGGATGTGTGCACATCCCTGACAGTGTCCATGTCATGGACTAAAGAACACATACATGGTAAGCATTGCACAGCAATGGCCACACACGATAGTTACCCAGGTGAATGGATGGTGAATACAATAACCACTTGTGTGGGCCAATCCAGACACTACACCCCTGAGCCACACTGCAGACCATTGTCATGTGGTCTGTTGCCAAGGTATACCCTTCACCTAGCTTTGTATAGCCTTCTGGCACAGTCAACCACTACACACCCATGAAGCAATGCACACATGTCAGTACTGGCACCCTATGTACATATACACAACAATATAGGTCTACACATATACTGATATAGATACATATGAACATATACTTATGGATATCTACATATATATTGATAGTAATAGGTGTATCAGAATAGATATGTATGCACATATAGTTATAGCTATATATATATATATATATATCTACAGAAAGAGATCTACACATGGCCTTATATATGATGCACTATACAGATGTGTATACAGACATATGTATGAATATACATGTGTATGTACATGCAGACATATATCAACATATGTATACGTATATATCCATATTCCTGTGTAAACATCACGGTTGTGTATACCTTCTCAGATATATCTAACCGTATGTATCTGATATGTATACGATATGATAAAACAACATATGTGATGCAACAGTCATATTAATAACAAGTACTACACAATTGTGGAAGTAAAGGTAATTGTTCAATACTAATCAATATGTGTATTGGCAGATATATTGGAAAAACAACAGCTGTCATCACAGTGGTCATGGCATAGTGGTTAAGTGTTGTGACTGCAGTGTACAAGGTCCTGGGTTCAAGACCTGCATGGGCTGTTCATTTTTTTGCTGGGCAGAACAAGGGCTGTCAGATACAGAGTGGTTAAAGCCATTTTGAGCAGCTTTAAGCGTGTTTGCATGAAGTTAAGCAGTGCTAAGCAGCAGGTAAATGTACGGGCACTTACACAGCATATGCTTCACTTACCAGCATGCAAAGCAGCTTAGCTGTTATACTGGAGCAAAGTTGATACCTGCTAAGCATGGCTTAGCCCTGGTAACCAGTTCTCACCACCCAGTCCGGTAACATAGCAGGGTAATGACATCTGTAATAAGTGTATGTAATGCCATGTACAATACATGCACCTATGTGCTGTCAGTACAGTAGCAAGGGGTGTGAGTGTCATGACTGGGACACACAAGTATATGAGGCCTGTACAGCACTGTTATCCATGTGAATGTGTTACATACAGGGGTAGTAGCCCAGGGTACTTGCTGTCACACTGGCATGTAGTGTATCACGGTGGTACTACTGTTCACAGTGCTTTCCCAGGCAAGAGTAGAGTGCTAAATGTAGTACTGACAACAGGCACACCTGCAGGCATAGTTGGACTCTGAGGCCTCCCTGGTATGTGAGCTGTGTCACGGTATATATCCCCTAATGGATAATGATCCGACTTGTTTAATGTAACTGTAAACTATCGTCTGTACAGCACATGTTAGTGAGGGCTTCCAACATGTAGTTATGGCATACATATTGTCGTCAAACATCTATCTGTCACCACATTCATCCTACTGCATAGCTACTTGCCAAGCTGATGACTGTCAGTCCCTGTACAGATGTGCAGATGGCAGGTATCCAGCTGGGATATGTACAGGTAACCTATGCTTGATTGACACTGACATGTCTGCCCAGCTGTGTAAGAACTGGCACATATAGGAGACAACACCCTGTATGCACCACATGCCACGGGTACCTCCACTACACTACCGCAGTCAACAGAACATGCCTGGGTACAGGTTTCCATCACAGACACTAACTATGTGTTGTAATACATGTTGCATACGTCATCTTGATCACCTCAGTGGTCATGTGCAGAAGGCACCCAGAGGATTGTCTGATTCATGTCACTCTCACCCTGAGGGTCACCACAGTGGTGTCTGTTGATAGATTGCCTGCTGTCATATGGCAGGTGGCAGGATACCACTGTACACACATTCCCTACACAACCCATCTCTCCATGGACAATAGCTAGGTACACGGCTATGATCACCTGCAGCGATGCACCCCAGTACTGACACATGTATATGTGTGCATTACTGAGGATAGCAGGGTCTTTGTGTTAGTATACCTGTACTTGGGAATTCAATGAGGGCCTTCCCAACCACTGCAACATCCATTGCCATAGTCAGTTGTGGCTACTGCTGTATGGAACATTACATATACCCTGTTACGCTACTCGAGCCTTACAGTACCAGCACAATAGTGTTGTACAAATGGGTCGATAGGCATGGGATACCCATTGAGTTCTGGCAAGTGTATGTATGTGTGCATGTCTGTATATCTGTAGGGTACAGCATTCTGAGGCCACATAACTCCTATTACAATACCCAGTGCCACACAGTAGTACAGATAGTGTTGTTGCTGCCCATAGGTGAGGCATGACAATGCAACACCCTACTATGCCTGTGGCATGTGCATTAGATGCATATCCCTGTAGTACCACTGTTGGGATATACAATAGGTTGTATCCCAGTCATGGGCAATGTGTGATAGTGGGTATGTCAGAGTGTCATCATGGGTTTCAGGGAGTAAAATATCCACTGGGGAATGTAGGTGCTGTGTACACTGTCAGTACAACAAGGTACACCCAGTATATGTCCCATGTACCACTTTATGGTGACCAATGTCACCATCAACCATACAGGTAACTGATACCACAATCCAGCCCAGTTATGCATGTGCTGTGTGCAGCCTACCTGTAACACATTGGAAACATGGTCAAGTTAGTTAACAGCAATAGGCCCAGGTCTCGGGGATGTGTGTCTGCCTGTTATGTCTCTGTTAATGTGTATATGATGGTATGGCACAGTATGTATTGTCCATATACAACCATTACATCCCCCATTAGCATACTACATGTCTTATAGCGTCATAGGTTCATAGGTAAGTACTAGGCTATCTGCCCAAGGGAATGTATAAGCCTAGCCAGAATGTGTTGGCTTTCCCCACCCCCTTAGATTACCTCCCTGTGCCTCTGTCCAGCAAAGCCATTAGTTCCCTATGCCACTGTCCAGCAGAGCCACTGCAGTGATCCCCGGGGTAAATTTTCTGTTTCCCATCCACCCGTCAAGGTTTCTCTTGAAGAGTGTTAGTGAGGGGCTCTGTGTGATGTATATTGGAATCCTGTTCCAAACCATGAGGAGTCTCTGGGATAGGAATCTATCCCTCCAGCATGTCCTATTTATCATTGTTACTGTTGCTGTGTGCCACTCTGCCGGTACATAGCCTGTAGAGAGGCTGAGATTGAACAGTGTGTTTAGGTGAGGGGTTAGTTCATTTTGGAGCTCTTGTAAGACATAGCCTGGGACACCATCCGGTCCCATTGAAGCTGTGTTTTTGGCTTTGGATAGGGCTGTTTTAACCTATGTCAGTGACTGAAAGGGTCCTACATTCTTCTGGTATGGTTATGGGCCTTTTAGGGGGTGAGAGGGGGATGAAGTTTGCACTAATCTTGTCTGCCAGAATATTGGCAATGTCAGTTGGTTTAGTGTATTTTGTGCCATTCTGCACTAACTCAGAGCAGATCTGAGAGTCTCCACTTAGGTTCTTGACATAGCTAAAGAACGCTTTGTGGTTATCTTTGGAGTCATTGGCAAGTTTTCATTCGAAACTAGCCTTGGATGATTTAATGAGGGATCGTAGTTTTTTTGGTGATACTGATCAGGGATGTCTTTCCTTCTTGGGATTTTACTCTTTTCTGTACTAGTTTCCTCCTTCTGTTGTATAGCTTGTTTATGGCAAGGGTCCACCAGACTGGTTTCCTTTTCTTGGAGGAGTGAGTCTTGGTTTTACTTGGGATAGCACAATCCATGCATTCCTGCAGATGCCCTTTGTAAAAGTTTCAGCTGCTTGGACAGCATTGTCCTTTAGCATGGGGGCTGTGAACCTTTTCACCTCTGTCTTAAGTAATGTGAAGAAACCTTTTGAAAAGTTTTTCATGGTGGTTTCCTTGATTGGGGGTCGGGGCGGAATGTGGATAACCAGAGTGATTAGTCTATGGTCTGATCTAACCAATGAGGGGTTGACCTCTGGTGTGGAACACTGGTCGCACATGTCGGTGATGACCAGGTCCAATATGTTGTTTCCTGTGGTGGGGCTGTTGACCAGTTGATCCAGGGTGTTCGAGTTTATAAATTCTAGGAAGCATTAGGCAAGGGAGTTAGTACTTGAGTAGCTTTCCCAGTTTATGTTTGGGTAATTAAAATCACCCAGTATTAGGGTGTTTGGTAGGACTTTCATATTTAACAGTGTCTCCAGAAATGCGGAATGGGGGTCTTGGGCCATGGTTGGTGATCTGTAGCAAGTTACAATTTGGATTGCATTTTTGCCTGTTGTTAGTTGCACATGGATAATCTCTGATGCATTGTGCTGTGCCACTAACCTGGCGGTGTGGGTATCCTTGATGAATATGGATACACCCCTGCCTTTTGTGTTTCGGTCCTGGTTCTGTGGCCAAAAGGTATGGTATGAGTTATAGCCTAGTAGTGCTGGGGTGCTCTCAGGAGCCTTAAACCAGGTTTCTGTTACTGCACAGATGTCGGTGTTCTCCATACTGAGGAGTGCCTCGACTGCATGCATTTTGAGGTTTAGACTTCTGGCGTTGAGTAGCATTACCCTCAGATTTTGGTTACTTGTGCTATTTATGGTGGTGGGTTTGTCTCTTGAGCCTGTCTCTTGAGCCTTGCCTAAAAAAGGCGCTATGGGGTTGGCAAGAGCCTTGGCCAGTATTTGAAAGCCAAAGGGTGACAGGTGCAAGCCACCTCTTGTAAGCAACATGGCTTGTCGAGCATATCATCCCAGGCAGACAGATACTGAATCCCCTTTGAATGACACCAGAAACTTAGCCAATTGTTGAAATTAATCATTTTTTCTTTATACTGTGGCATCATTCTTGGTGAGGGCAGGATGCTACTCAGGGTCAGGGTCATACTGGCCTGGGCTACATGATCAGAGAGCTCTTCCATGTCTCTTTTCATGTAGTCTAGGGAGGTACGTCTCAGGTCATTCACACCAACATGGACAATGACAGAGTTGTATTTGTAAATGCTGTGTGGTGTCTGGTGATGTTCTGCATGTAACATGTAACCTGGAATACACCTCACCCTAAATGCTGTGTGGGGCGTGCAATGAAAGCCACACACTTCAGTAGCACTACATACCTAGGTAGGGGTGTAGTCCCAATGTTGTTAAGTAAGGGTGTGCGTGTATCTGGATGGGTCTACATCAGGTTGCGGATTATACACGTTCCAGCGGGTCACCTGTCCTTGTGGCACAGGCAATAACTGTTATACAAACCTGTGACATGTGTTCAACTGTATCCCAGATATGTCACAGCCATGGTGTCACCACAGTGCCATACCCCATTGTGGAATATGACTGCAGACCATCCTACTGCTGACACATGTACACCTACAACACAAATGAATAACATTATGGAGACCACAATCAACTAGTGTTACAAACAGTCATAATGCATCATTGCTGGACAGCTACACTACCTGCCATGTATGCATTAAACTACTCATGACAACATGTTCCGCTGTAGTACTTTGGTACACTGTAGTACAGTCACTGTGTGCATCAGAACTATATTAGCCTGACTCTGCATTGATGTTATGGATGACAGGGATGTGGCACACATATCATCATATACACAGGGTGTGTTGTTGGTTTGCCAGAGGCTGAGGGTGGGCCATGCATTTGACACCATGTGTGTGGGTGAGGGGTGTAATGAGGTAAATTGGGTGTGGTGATGTGTGCGTAGGTATGGGGTTGCCCCAGGTCTGTTCATATAGTGTGTGGGTATGCATGTACACAGTTCTTTCATGTGGCTGCCCTATACAGGTATTTATGGATAGCTACAGACCATATATGGGTATGCAGTTCACTGTCTCCGGCCACAGACACGTGGACTGTGACTGCCAAGGGTTCCATGGGCACATCCGGGTACAGGCCTTGATGTGCTATTCTCCACTGATGATAACAGATATCCACTGGAACCAGGTCCCTCCTGGGACTGGCCAGGACCATGTGCTCATGGCCTGCTGTGGTGTGGTGTGGACAATGCCCCCCACAGTGCTGGGGCTGGTACTGCCACTACTGGAGCACCTTGGTGTCCTAGCATGTCCATGTTGAGTGCCAGCTGTTGCTGGCCTACGTCCATGCGGCCATTGCTGCACTCCCACCACATGCTCAAGCATTGATAAACCACAGTCAGTGAGGGCCATCATCTCACCAGACTATCTATCCATGAGCTTGGTATAAGCACAGATGGTATCAGACAGTTCACAGAAGTTGTTGTTTGCAGATGTGAGAGCAGCCCTCTGCAGCCTCAGGCCTTGTCTGGTGTAACGTTCCATATGTGACTGCACCGCCATGACAGCCTGAAACATGCACCTGGTGGTACCAGTTGTGGCACGTCTGCCAGTGGCATGATGACCAGCGGCCCTACCATGAGCACCCTAGGACATCTGCCTATGTGGTGCCCTGCCAGACATCTGGCTATGCCTGCTATGACCAGACACAGTAGGCATGGATACCACACTCTCCTGTGCACTGCCACTAAATGCCAGCTGTCCCTCCACTATGGCCACTGGTGATGGGGTATGTATAGGCACTGAAACTGTGTGCGGGGTTGGGGTGGCTAAAAGGGGGATGTGAAATGATGGTGCTGTTTTGGCTTCTGACAACTCCTCCTGTGCCTCAACAGTACTATCATCATCTTTGGTGTCTGTATGGACACCAGCATCAGATTGCATGCAGGAGGGACCCTGACCCACCTCGCCACCTGTGGGGGGAAAACAAAAAATGCACTTTAAGACCTGTACAGCATTGCATAACAGTGCACGTGCGTGTGCGTGCACACACACACACACACACACACACACACACACACACACACACACACACACACTCACACATACACACACATACACACCACCTTAATACCTACCTGTCCATGACTTTACAGACAGTCCCACATTTATTCCCATGCATTCTCCATCCTACAACACACTTGGTAACATACACTCATTAATACCACTCATTAAATTATCATTGCTCTAAATGCCTAGACAAGTGATCATAACACAAGACCTTTTACTCCATTACCAACCTGACCTGAGTGGAGTGGTTTTACATGGGCTCACTGCTGTCATTCAATGTTCACCCTGTATATGTCCAGACATCGTGAGCATGGCCCCTATATGTGAGGGGCTACTATGTTCACTCCATAATATCACGCACTGGAGTGTCATGTGTAAGTATTGCTCAGTACATGCCAGATATGCTGCTCAATCAACCTATCATGTGACAACTGTAATATATGGATACACTCCCTGGTGTTGTTGAGTAATTCCCCAATGCATCTGTAGTCCTGTATATGTGAGTTGTTTATCACCTCCCTGCTGAATGCGATATTACGGGTATACCTGGTGTCTACCTTCCCTCCCAGTGCATGTTCCAGGCTACAGACTTTATTATACTATCAGCTGTCCTGTGATTACATACATGACAAGTATTCCTGGTGTGTCATGTGTCAGTCCATGTCCATGCACTGGACAATCCCAAAGGGAAGTACTGCTGTATGAACAACCCCACAATCACACATATGCATACATGGATACCCACACAAATACACACACATGCATCCTACATGCATCAACCTCCCTTCACTTCACCAGAGTGACCTACAGACAAAAAGACCACCCACCGAGACACACACACACACACACACACACACACACACACACACACACACACACACACACACACACACACACACACACACACAGGTGAGGTTGCACAATGATAGTACACACAGTCCTCCTATTACCCTTCTGTCAACATGCATAACATATGGTACACAACAGCATGCAGTGCAGCTATAGTCAATCCATGCTAGGAACATTATACATGTATGTGATGCATGTGCTGTGTTAGTAGGTGATGCCCCTTCCCCTGGATACCACTGCACCCATATACACAGTATTGCTGTGCACCTGTTCTGCACCCTGCCATGTACTGTGCACCAAACCTCACAGGTGTACAACCCATTGTTGAATGTGTAGTACTGTGTCAGTTATGTCAGCTCTAATGCTCACAGCCCCTATGTTTTTCAGCAATAAATACCTGGGATGATATGTGGACAGATGTCATTTGTGAATGCCTGATGTCTGGTTTACAGATCTCAACATCAGCAGACAATGTATGACCAATCCAGTACTATAACACTGACAATCATCAGAGCATACCATGGCTATGAGGAGTGTACACAGGCTTATTAATATGATGTACCCTTCCTTGATCTGCCATGGGACCACATCACCGCATATATTAACAGTACATGAGCCCGATATGTGACATGTGTCCTGTACATTCACATGCAGTGTCTATGGAATGTGTTAGGTGTGCAGATGCTGACCGCAATGCATACACTCTGTGCGTGTATATGTGTGCACACCCTTATCATGATGGTTTGTTGCACCTATTGTTATGTGTACTACAGCAGTCAGTACTTCTGGCAGGGGTATACTAGCATGGGTCATCTGCATTTGCCAGTGTATGTTCAGTCTGTCCTACACATGTCCCTCAAACCTGCATGATTGCAAGGTCTAGTCATGTGCATATCCCTTGGTGTTCACACACTGCCATCACTATTGCTGTGGGGGTAGGGTTACGTCTGCCACAGTTTTTGAACCTGACTGTGTGCAGATACAGCCATTCTTTGCATCCTTATGATCTCTGCTGCAGTGCACTAGTGAGTCATGCTGACACCCCTCCCTACCTTCAGCCTTTTTGCAGATGCTTGACAAGTAAGGCCTACACATGTGTCAGTTTGCAGTGTCCCATACACTGAACACCACATGTTACAGTCTAGTCGCAGCTGATGATGTGGACCACAGTAATATGTTATGCCATAGTGTAACTCTGTAACAGTTGCCATTGTACTACTGGTATATACACTGTTGTTGCACTGTATACAGGTGATATTTCACACATGTCCCTACTGTAGGCCACGTCTCCCACCATTATGTTACTCCCTGTGGACATATTCCACAATGACAGGATGTTAGTTATCTTGCAGGTGTCTGACATACCCTTCCAATACCCCATCATGGTCACCACTGTGATGCTGTGCATTTAACAGCAACAACATGCACATGTACAGCATCCATTCTGGGTAGGTGTGTTAGATCTCTGCATGGAATATACCATAGCCATTACCTGCCCAGCAAGCAACAACATAAACCATACTCACCAGCTACAGGCTGCTGCCTTGGTGGTATACCGCAGGGACCTACATAAGAGGGTGACAGATGCAAAGTCAGTGGCCTCACCTGTGGCATTGCTACACGGTGGATGCAGTATTACAGTACATCAACAGTACATGTTCACAATACTACCACGTATGCACATCTGTTTATCACTACTATGCAGCAACAAACTGTATCTATGACATGTCAGATATGCATGATCTACCTGTACAGATGTGGATGCATATGCAACAGTGGTCTACTGATGTGCCCTGTGGTTTTACCTGCATGCTCCTCAGCCAGTGTGTGGGTAACACCCACCTCCACAATGGTGTCCTGCAGTTGTTGGCTATGCAGACGGGCTGGTGCCACGAGGCTGGTGAGGAGCTCCTCAACACGTGTCAGGGGGAATGGATAGCATGGGCCCCCCTGTTGCAAAGAGATTCCCCTGGACTGCAGCAGCATGCCAATGGGCATTATGAAGCAGGTCAGAACAATGATGCTGGACCTGCTCATAACTGTGGTTGTGCAGTCCAACATCATTGACCCTGTGGACTTGGTCATTCTACAGGGTGGTCCACTCTTGCAGCTCATGGGCGGCCCAGCCAAACAGGACAGGGTAGTGCTGGATTAGTTGGTTTAGCACTATTTCATTCTCAGCCAGCTGAGTAAGCTGGGAGCCATCCATATGACATCTTGGTTGAAAGACATAAAGATGGAAACAGGTCTGAGCAACTCATACAGCAAGGTTACCACAGTTCTTAATACACATCTCTGTCACCTCCCCCACCATATCAGCAACAACAAACTGTACACACAACTCAATAGGAATGGCTACAGCTTACCTACCAGTGCAACAGATATTGTGTTGTACCCGAACTTCTGCTATGTGTTTGTAGCCATGTTCCCTGTGTGGACACTATCATTGCTGGCCTGTTACAGAATATTCACTTTTATGCCATTGTCAGGGCCACTATGGTTCCATATATGCCTGTGGTATGCTTGCTATGTGATTGCTGCACATCTGACATTCTGTGTTATTGGGGATATCTATGCATGCTGTTGGACATGTTCTGAGATTGTGTAGACTATTACTACCCACATATGTTCTATAACAGTGACACAATAGCATGTTTAGGGAATACTGACTAACAGAACCACCTCTCCAAACTCATCTGCCATGTTACCAGGCCACATCACATGTGGGACGCAACTGGGGCCTCCTCATGTACTGGTCCAGCACTACCTTCAGGTGGAATCAACTCAGGGGATGTTGTCTCCCCCCTGGGGGCACACACAGACACGATCTTGTCCCCCAAGGTCAGTTCTAGGTTCGGTTTTATAGCGGGTTCCACAGACATATGTGGGATGTGCTACATCACCTTGAGGCACCCAGTACACATTCACAGGGTCCAACTGCTCCTCCTGCTTAGCCTCCAGGCCAGCCACCTCCGGGACATGGACTGCTGCTGTGAGTAGCAGTGGGTGGTAGGCTTGTTCCCATTGTGTCCATATTGGGGCCCATGGGTCTTCCACATCACAGACCACACACACCATCCAGGGTTTTTACCCACGTGTCTATCATTATGGCATTATTTCCACCACCAGCTATTGGCCACAGTAATATGCATGCTTCCCATTACACAACACACACTATGATGGCTTACATCTTATCAGTCAGTGCTGCTTTGCACAGTTGATGGGTATGGCCCACTACCCACAGGGACAGACTCTATTCTCCTTAGCAGTTGTTCAGCTGAACATCATTACAACAACAACACCTGATGGCACATATAAATCATTCCACATCATCTATTCTATTATTATGGACCAAGTACTACAGTCAATTACATGCATATATACTTCACATACCTGTTGTGGGAATGATGTCTATTCTGGATAGTTTGCTGGATGGATTTTTTTTTTTATTTATGTTGTGTTTTCTTTTCTTTTTTTTTTTTTTTTTTGCCTTTCACTCACACTCTCTCGCTCTCTCTCTGTATATATATATATATATATATATATATATATATATATATATATATATATATATATATATATATATATATATATATCTCCCTCCACTAAATGGATTGAGCTGCTTTGAATAGATTGCAGCATGGATTTTGTAGGTGATGCACATGATCAGGTGATAGCCTCTGCAACAATCAGTGTCCACCACTTGCTACCTGCATGCAGCATGCTGTGTAGTACTTCCAATTACCACTGTCATGGCAACCCACTACTATAAATCCCTACATCATGTGGGTGTGGTCCCTTTACCTTTCCTGTATGGTGGACATCCTTCCTGTGTGTGGGCAGCAGTGCTACAGACAGCAGGTAGCAATACCTCTTACAAGAGAACTTGCACACTCAGGCCAGCTACAGATTTGTATGAGTTCCAGAACTACAGAGAGTGTGAGTAGTGTTATTGTATGCATTGTATAGCACCAGTGTTACAGGGTTCATAGGTTCATAGGTAGGTACTAGGCTATCTGCCCAAAAGCATTTAAAAGCCTAGCCGGAATGAGTTGGTTTTTGCCGCCCCCTTAGACTAGTTCCCTGTGCCTCTGTCCAGCAGAGCCATTGAAGTGATCCCCGAGGTAAACATCAAGTTTCCCATCCACTCGTTAAGGTTTCTCTTGAAGAGTGTTAGTGAAGAGCTCTGCCTAATGTAGATTGGAATCTTGTTCCAGAGCATGGGAAGTCTCTGGGACAGGAATCTATCCCTCCAGCATGTCCTATTTATTGTTGTGGTGAGGTTTAGATCCCTAGAGCATGTGGGTCAAGGGGATATGGTTTTCTTTATGTGGAGCATGTCCAACAATTCTGGGTTGGACATGGCCTTGTATGTCAGGCAGAGATCACATCTGAGTAAGCGGTATGTAACTGAGTACAGCTGGAGTTTATTCATTCAAGCTGCATAGGGCATCTGTTTGAGGCCAGTGATCTTCTTGGTGATGTGCTTCTGTGGTCTTTCCAGCTCTTGCAGGTGTCTTGTAAGGTACATCCCAAATGGGGCGCTGTACTCTATGATGGGTCTGAGTGATGCATAGAGGGGCACAATGACCTCTTTTGATCTGGATGCAAACCCTTTTGTGATTAGGTGGGCCACATAGAAGGATTTTCTAACCACTTTGGCAATGTGATTATCAAAGGAAAGATTACCATCTACTTGGGTCCCCAGATACCTTATTTTGTATTCTGTATTTAGGGGGTTACCACCTATGTGGCAATTTGTGGGTACTTTGTTTTTTCCAAAGGGGATGACTATGCACTTTTTGGCATTTAGCTTGAGGCCATGGTTTTGACACCAGTTATCTGTCTCAGTGAGACCCTTTTGGAGGATGTCTGTATCAGCAAGAGAGTCAATTGTAGCCCCTAGTTTGCAGTCGTCTGTGAACTTGGTCAGCCATAGTCCTCCTGTGCTTGCCTGTACCTCTGAGAAATATATTCCAAACAGGAGGGGTCCTAGGACTGAGCCCTGGGAAACACCACTTGTAACTGGTTTAGAGTCAGACCTAGCTTCTGCAACTCTTACCATGTGGGTTCTGTCCATGAGCCAGTTGGCAACCGATCTCGTGATGTAGGGGTTTATGTTCAGGCTGGTGAGCTTGTCTATAATACCAGAATAGGGAATGGTGTCGAAGGCCTTTGTGAGGTCTAGGTAGGCTGTGTGGACCACCTTTCCCTCATCTATAGCCTTGGATAACTATCTCAAAGAAGTCCACCAGGTTTAGGAGGCATGATCTTCCCTTAACAAATCCAATTGGAGGTTCCCAATGTCTCTGTTAATGAGATCCATGATGATGCGCTTCATAGCCTTTGCAGACCAAGCTAGTCAGGCTTATAGGGCGATAGTTCTTAGGGTCTGTTGTGGCTCCACCTTTGTGGAGTGGAATAACCATTGCTGTGTGCCACTCTATGGGCATGTAGCCTTTGGAGAGGCTGAGTTTGAACAGTGTGTTTAGGTGAGGGGTTATTTCATCTTTGAGCTCATGTAGGACACAGCCTGGGACACTGTCCAGTCCCATTGATGCTGTGTTTTTGGCTTTGGAGAGGGCTGTTTTAACCTGAGTGTTTGTGATTTCAGGGGCACTACATTCTTTTGGTATAGTTATGGGCCCTTTTGGGGGTGAGAGGGGGGTGAAGTTTGCACTGAACCTGTCTGCCAGGATGTTGGCGATATTGGTTGGTTCAGTGTATTGTGTGCCATTCTGCACTAATTCTGAGCAGATCTGGGAATTGCCACTTAGATTCTTGACATAGGTAAAGAATGCCTTGTGGTTATCTTTGGAGTCCTTGGCAATTTCTCTTTCAAAGCTAGCCTTGGATGATTTTATGCGGGATCGTAGTTTCTTGCTGATACTGATCAGGGATGTCTTCCTCTCTTGGGATTTTACTCTTTTCTATACTAGTTTCCTCCTTCTATTGTATAGCTTGTTTATGGCAGGGGTCCACCAGACTGGTTTCCTTTTCTTGGAGGAGTGAGTCTTGGTTTTGCTTGGGATAGCATGATCCATGCATTCTTGTAGGTGCCTGTAGAGTGCATTAGTAAAGGATTTTGCAGGTTGGGCAGCATTATCCTTTAGCATGGGGGATTTGAAACTTTCCACCTCAGTCTTAAGTAACAAGAAGTTTGCTTTTGAAAAGTTTTTCACGGTGGTTTCTTTGACCAGGGGTGGGGGCGGAATGTGGATATTCAAAGTGATTAGTTTATGGTCAGATCTAACCAGCGAGGGGTTTACCTCCAGTGTGGAACACTGGTCGCCCATGTTGGTGATGACCAGGTCCAATATGTTGTCACCTCTGGTGAGGGGTGTTGACCAGTTGATCCAGGGCATTTGAGTTTATAAATTCTAGGAAATGTTTAGCAAGGGAGTTAGTACTTGAGTAGTTTTCCCAGTTAATGTTTGGGTAATTGAAATCACCCAATATCAGGGCGTTTGGTAGGAAATTTATGTTTCCCAGTGTTTCCAGAAATGTGGAATGGGGGTCCTGGGACATGGTGGGTGATCTGTAGCAAGCTACAATTTGAATTGCAGTTATGCCCATTGTTAGTTGCACGTGGATGATCTCTGAAGCATCGTGCTGTGCCACTAACCTGGAGGTGTGGGTATCCTTGATGAATATGGATATGCCCCTGCCTTTTTTATTTCGGTCTGAGATTTGTGGCTGAAATGTACAGTATGAGTTGTAGGCTAGTAGTGCAGGGGTGCTCTCTGGAGCATTAAACCAGGTTTCTGTTACTGCACATATATCAACTTTCTCCATACTGAGGAGTGCCTCGAGTGCATGCATTTTGAGGTTTAGACTTCTGGCATTGAGTAGTACTAACCTCAGTTTTTTGTTACTTGTGCTATTTACAGTGGTGGGTTTGTCTTTTGAGCCTTACCTAAAAAAGGCACTATGGGGGTGGCAAGAGTCTTGGCCAGTATTTGAAGGCCTAAGGGCGACAGGTGCAAGCCATCTCTAGCAAAGCAGCGTGGCTTGTTGAGCATGTCATCTCAGGCTGACAGACACTGGATCCCCTTTGAATGACACCAGAAGCTTAGCCAATTGTTGAAATTGATAATTTTTTTCTGTATACCATGGTATCATTCTTGATGAGGGCAGGATGCTACTCAGGGTAAGGGTCATACCAGCCTGGGCTACGTGATCAGAGAGCTCTTCCATGTCTCTTTTCATGTAGTCCAAGAACAGAAGAGGCTCAACACGACCAATAAAAAATATAAAATACTTTAATGCTGCAGCAAGTAAGCGCTTTCACGTTTCAAGAACGCTTCATCAGACTTGAATAACTGCCATAAAATCAAACTGTTTAAATACTATGCAAAAAAATGCAATCAACCAATCAAAAACATAAATCAATTAATATTGTCTTAATCATTCATTAAAAGGCACTTCATAAACCATCCCTATAAACTTAATACAGCATATATAAATATATCAAATAAAATATATTAAAATATTTCAAATACACATGCATCTTCTGTATTTAATTGAAATTTAATGTACATATGGACGTGCTGCCAAAAAAGGCTTGTGTCACACGTTCATTCAAACCATGCCCTTTATGTCCTTGTAACCTTAAAATCCATTTGTTTTCCCTGTTGCTTTTGCAGATTTTTATTTAGAGCATCCGAGTATGTTTTTCTATATTTACGTGTGTTTTTTGCCAGTGCTGGTTTCATAGGTCTATGTGAGACTGGTGGTGTGATGCAAATAATTCCCTTCTCCTCTTGACTGTCTGGTTCAGTCTTGGGTTGAGAGTGCTTAGCTTCCAGTTTGGCTGTATAATTGCATCTCTCGCATGTATTAGTGTTTGGTGGTAGGAGGAGAGGGTTGTCCGTGTACATGAGGCAGTTGTAACATTGCCTCAAAATGCCCAGATCCACCAGTTGGACCGGAGAGTACACCTGAAACTGCCCTTTGGACATGCCTGGATATGTACAGTGATCTGTTTTACTGATTGGCTTGTAAGGTCGAATAGAGAGCCTTTTCCTTCTCTACAGTATAAGGGAGGTCTAGTGCTACAGTTTATTAGTGCTTGTTATGAGTTTTGAGCAAGTGCCAGGCTGAGAAGTGAATGGTTTTAGTGCTTAAGTTGAAAGTTTGTCTAGTTCCAAGGGAAAAATTGAAGAGTACACTTTGTGGAGCCGGGAATAGTTATACCCTAGCTAACCGGCACTGCCCGGCGTGCAAAACCACGCTAATGCAGGTTTTATAGCAGGGAAATGAAAGAGATGGAAATTAGCCCAAAATGGCCAATAAACTACTAATGTCTGGGCTGAAACTACTTTTCCAGAGACAGATAGGCTGCTCAAACCTCCCCTCTCTCACAGGTGAACAGAGAATCTTCCTTCTATCCAAGTAAGGTGTGGGCAAACACAGAAACTTGTAACACAGCCCTGAATTCAGCACTAACCTGAAAACTGGACTATACCAGCTTAGAAAGGTGGGAAAACAAGTATTTTTTGTTTTTTTTTTTGTTTTTTTTTCAGAAAATAAAGCAAATACAATCGAAACAACACTTTAAATGCACAGAAATGGCTATCACACTTGAGTGTGTAGCCTACAACAGTTAAACAGGTAATTTAAACACAAAAACAACTTTGTTAAAGTACAGGCAGTAAAATAAGTACAATATGTAGCTGAAACAAGCTTTTTAAATCATAGAAACTCTAAAAAAATCAGCGTTTTAGGTGGAATTAGCTAAAGGCAGCAAGAAAATGCAGAAAAATTATACTTAATCACTCCAAAGTCTCTCTTTTGTCTCTCTGCTGCTGTAGAACTCTGCAGGGTACTGGGCAGGAGCTTGCTGAGCTGTATACAAGCACAAAAACCTTGCAAATGTGGGTTTTATAGCAGGGCAATGAAAGAGATAGAAATTAGCCCAAAATGGCCAATACATGGAATGCAGTCTGTCTGCATAGCTCTCAACTGTGGGCCTATCCACTTGATGGCCAGAGGTGTGCCTGTTATGCTTTTTCTGTCCACCACACAGGTCTTGTGTCAGATATATCACTGGCAGTGTGTGTGTGTTGAGTGCTATCAGTACATGGCTACATCCATTTGTGTTTCTAACTTCATATTCCTGACTAAGGGTATGTTGCAGACTATCCTGTAACAACAGCGTCTTGCTTAGTGTATGACAACACTATTTCACATATGGGCCTGTGTTCCAGCCTCTGTCCTCCACCTACATACCAGGCTTTATCCATATGACATGCTGTCAGGGGTTGTTATGTAGTGGCCTGTGACTATGTCATGCTGCCATTCCTGCCATCAGTCCACTGCTGTTGCTGCCCCCACACATATTGTGGGGATGGGTCCATATATGTGTGGGCTTCATCTGCACAATACATGTGTGCCCTTATGCACTCCAGAGGCCAGTGTACGTAACAGTGGTATATGGCCCTGTATGTCAGTCTATTGGGGGGGTGCACCATAACTAATCATGGCTGTTACAACATGTGGGGGTATCAGGGGTAGGTTGCCTTAAGGTATCTGGATGTACACTACCATACAATTCACCTTGGGTAAATGCAGGCCTACTGCTTCCTGCCATACAGACTGTTCTGTTTGTCAGTGTGATTCTGATGGTGTCAGTTATGCCTTGTTATGTAACAGATACATCCCGTTGTGTCAGCTGAGGTCTTTACCCCCTAGGGATTGTGTACATAGTGTAGATAGAGGCTGCTGGACTATACATCTGCATTACTTACTGTTGATTGATTGTTATCCTGTGGCCCAGTCTGTCTTTACTGTTATTCTACTTGAAGGCCTTGGCCTGGACAGCAACATATGTAAACCTTTCCAGAATACTGTATTAATTTATCTGTTTGACAGTTGCATTAATCTGTTTATATGTATATCAGAGTTTAAACAGCTATATGACATGGCATATACAACTGTAATAGTATACAAATAAAGCTTTCCTGTGTATGCAAACCTGTGTGTGGTGTTATATCCTTTGACCTCTCTATGGGTATATGTTGCAGGCAACAATTGTCATTTGTATGGGTGTCTCATACAGTGTCCAGTTGGTAAGGTGGCAACTGTTGGCATAGTGGCTGTTCCGTATTGTGTGCACCTTCTGCATATGTATCATCATATACATATCTGTGTGTGTGTATATATAGTTACATACATTTATATATATATTTATATATATATATATATATATATATATATATATATATATATATATATATATATATATATATATATATATATATATATATATATATATATATATATATATATATATATATATATATATATATATGTGTGTGTGTGTGTGTTTGTGTATCTGCATATATGTGTCTGTGTATATGTATCTTAGGAATGCTGATTGCTTCCACATTGTACATTCACTATGGTAGTCAGACTGTACTGCATGATATGTTTCTGATACCAGCCTGACATCAAACAGGTGGGATGGAGTACTGTTAACATCTTGTGCCCATGTTGTGTCAGGTCCTGGTTATGGGATTTGCAACAGTTGGTATTGTATTGCAGGGAAGACGTGCTTGGCTGTGGGGGGGGGGGTATCTATACATACAAGATGTATGTTGCCTTGGCCCCCTCACCCCCATTAACGGTGCATGTGAACATATATGTTTTTATGCTCTCATTTATATCTATAGATATATGTCTGTATATACATATATAGATATATCTGCTTACATATATATATTGCTGTATATATATATATATATATATATATATATATATATATATATATATATATATATATACATATATACATATATATGTAGACATATATATCTATAGATGTATGCATATGTGTGTATATATATACACACACACACACACACACACATATATATGTATATATATATATATATATATATATATATATATATATATATATATATGTGTATGTATATATATATATATATATATATATATATATATATATATGTGTGTGTGTGTGTGTGTATATATATATATATATATATATATATATATATATATATATATATCTGTATGTACATATATAGATATGTATATATCTATTTATATATAAATATATATACACACACACACACACACACACACACACACACACACACACACACACACACATACATCTACATGTTCAAATACAGTTCCTGTACTGTTGAATGACTGTGCTGGATAATGTGTTTGTGAAAACATCAGGGTTATGTATATCTAACATGGCTTAGTTTTAAATCACTTTGGCTATGGTGTGCAAGGTCCTGGGTTTAAGCCGTGCAGAGGCTATTTATTTTGTTGCTGGGCAGAACAAGGGCTGTTGAATACAGAGTGATTAAGGCACTTTTAAGCAGTTGTAAGTGGGTTTGCATGGAGGTAAGCACTGCTAACTTCCGGTTACAGTTTCTTATACTGATTTAGCTTCTCAATTGCTTAACCTATGTAGGCATTGCTTACCCCTGTGCAAACAGGCTTAAACCTGCTTACTGCTCCTTAAAAGTGCTTACTCCCACTTATCCCTGCACTAATTTCTTTAAAAGAAAAGAAAAAAGGGTTGATAGGAAAGTGGTGAAAAGGGGGCACAAAGAGGGAAAGACAGTAGGGAAAATAGCTATGGATGTGCAGGAAAGGTGTAGGTAAGGTCCATAGATGCCTATTTCTTCTACAGCAACAGCTGTGCATATAAACTGAATTTGGAGGTAGATTTGGACACTCCAACCCCTGAGAGAGAGGCGAGGACAACAGTAATATGATGTGATGCCAATATGACCAGATTACATGTGTCCAGTGGACACGTGTGCGAAATAGACAGCTAAGTATGGGGTGAGACATTTTTTGGGAACAGATTGCCCTTTTTTTTTTCAGGTGAGAAAGGGATGTTGGGGAGGGATAGTAGGTATATTTTGGGAGGTAGGTTGGGTAGGTTAACATACAAGACAAACAAGATGCATTCAGGGGCAGTATATGACACATGTGGGGGGTAAACACCTTGATGGGGAAGGGTGTTGGGAAATCGGAAGCCCATGAGCCCCCTAGTGGAAGCAGTGGGACTGAGGTCCCCACCCCATGGGCAGTCACCACTGCACCTTCACAGCCCCAAAGGTGGCTGTGCTGGGGGCTGAGTCAGAGAGACAGGCCGATCCCCTAGTCATGACACACGGCCCTCAAGCTGACATAGCAGATCTCCAAACTCCCGGTTGAGCTCCCTATGCACTACAACCCGGACATGGCGACAGGTGACAGGTTTCTGTCTGCGCCCGCTCCTGGGGGGGGGGGTGAGCCCCATCCCCTGAGGTGGTTCCACCCAAAGGTGGTGCAGGACCAATGGATAAGGAGGTCCCGGGTTGGGCCTCAGACGTGCTGGTGCCCGGTGCCATGGCCAGCTGAGGTGGGACAGGTGGGTCTGCTGGGACCTGCATTCCCATACGTGCTATTGTGTTTATGTTTTATCAACATATGTGGGTTAGTAATTTTCAACATATTCCAGGATTAGGTATAACAGCATGCATAGATATTTCCATTAACCCAGATACCAGATATGGAACAGTTGCATAGCAAACAGAACACATGCATATATGGGACCACAGTGGTAATTACAACAGCATGCAGGTACATAGATGGCACCATACCACCAATGTTGGAGTATTTCAACATAGCACATGCATAGAAACTGATTTAAATAATTATCAAACAATAGGACTTATGTCCCAACATTACAGTTAAGTCATCACATACCAATTGATTTGGGTATTTAGTTTATTGTTGCAGATATGGTGGGGAGGAGAAAGATGTCAATTCACTAGTATATTCCTGTAGTTCACATTACTTTCCTAGTCAGTGCTGTTATCTGTACCTTACAAGTATTAGTACACTACCCTATTTCCTTAGTTTGGACAGTGGTATGGCTGTCGACAACTATATACATGAACTGGTTTTACCTGCAGTATACACCTCTTACCTGGTATACCTGTGGAGGAATTGTTTGTTAACACTAACTGTTTCTACACATACTCCCAGATTCCAGGTTGATGTTATGCACATACCTGTCCATCTCTTTTTGCACAGACTCTGGCCATGTCTTGACCACATGCTGCTGAACCGAGACATATGTAGACTATTGCCCTCTTCAACCTTTAGTGACTTACAACACTCTTATACAGGATTTCCTAGACAGTTATATTATGAAGCACAGTGTGGGTGACAGTGATGAGTGATACCTTATTATTCAGAGCACATGCATCACTCACAATGCCATACAATACCAGAGTAAACATTACCAGTACAGGGTATTAATCTTTTATTTCTAGGCACAGTGTTCATATCCGTCAGACCTGTGGGAGCAATGTTTTTTAGCACTCCCTGAATGTTGCCACACAAAGTACCAGAATCCACATTAGTATTATCCACATACATCTCACTCTGCTACTGTACACACTCTGGTCACAGCTTGACAACACAGGGGTGTAGTTGGAATATACTTGGCTTATTACTCTCATAACATTTTGAGGAGTTGCTAGTGTGACAGGTTTGTTCTTATAGATGTGCGAAAATCAGTTGTATTTCCTGTTTGCTGCCTAAACATCTGGGATCATCCCACTGATTTCCCAGGGGGACAGGGTGACAGGCAGCAGATATGGGATGATATACTGGACATTCTGGACATTTCTGTACAGTTTTGGGGTATGATTCTGTATGCAGCCTACTTCCGCTCCCGGGATTCAGGCCATGGCTGTGTCTGCTAACACTAAAACACTGTCCATCACATTTGTGTGTGCTATATATATATTTCTGTATATCTCTTATCTGATTTCTGTCTATAATTCTGTGGTTTTACATTCTGACCTTGTATTACAACACTCTTATACAGGATTTCCTAGACAGTTATATTAATGTAGCACAGTGTGGGTAACAGTGATGAGTAATACCTTATTATTCAGAGCAACTGCAACAATAACAATGCCATACAATACCAAAGTAAACAATACCAGTACTGGGTGTCAATCTTTTATTTCTGTGCACAGTGTTCATATCTGACTGACTTGTGGGAGCAATGTTTATAGGTTCATAGGTTGGTACTAGGCTATTGGCCCTAGGGTCTATACAAGCCTAGCCATAACAATTCCCTGGCTATTTCTTTCCACAATATTTACTTCCCTGGACCCCTGTCTAGCAGGGCGAATGACGTGATCCCTGGGGTTAATTTCTTATCTCCCATCCAATCATCAAGATTTCTTTTGAAGAGGGCCAAAGAGGCGCTTTGCTTGGCATGTATGGGCAGTCTATTCTAGAGTCTGTGGAGTCTCTGGGTCAGGAACCTATCCCTCCAGCATGTTTTGTTCATTGTGATGACAAGGTTTAGATCCTTGAAGCATGTGGTTCTGAGGGATTTCTTTAAATGTAGCATGTCCAACAGCTCTGGGTTTGGCATGGCCTTTTATGTTAAGCAGAGATTGCCTCTGAGTAGACGATATGCGACAGAGTATAGCTGGAGTGTGTTTTTAGACAGTCAGCATAGGGCATCTGCTTTAGGCCTGTGATTCTTTTAGTGAGGTATTTCTGCGGCCTTTCCAGTTGTTGCAGATGTCTTCAGAGGTACATACCAAATGGAGCATTGTATTCTGCAGTGAGTCTAATGAGGGATGAGTACAGTGGGACAATGACCTCCTTTTTTCTGGATGAAAAGCCCTTAGTGATAAGGTGTGCCACATAGAAGGATTTCCTGACTGTTGTGGTGATGTGGTTATCGAAGGTGAGACCACTGTCCACCTGTGTCCCTAAGTCTCTTATCACAGTTTTGTTGTTTTGTGTGCTGCCACCTATAGGGTAATTCACGGGTACATGTTTTTTTCCCAAAGGGGATAACTATACATTTATTGGCATTGAGCTTGAGCCCATGGCTGTGGCACCAAGCATCTGTTTCTGTAAGGCCCTTTTGTAGAATATCCACATCATTTGGGGGATTCAATAATGGCTCCCAGTTTGCAGTCATCTGTGAACTTTGTTAGCCAGAATCCCTTAGTGTTGGCCTGTACTTCAGAGAAGTAGATGCCAAACAAGAGCGGTCCCAGAACTGAACCCTGAGGTACTCCACTTGTCACTTGACTGGAGCTGGATTTGGAGTCGGCTACTTTTACAGTGTGGGTTCTGTCAGTAAGCCAGTTGGCAAGCCATCGAGTGATGTAGGGATTAATGCCCAGCTTAGTAAGTTTATCTATGATTCCAGAGTGGGGGATGGTGTTGAAGACCTTGGTGAGGTCCAGATAGGCTGTGTGGACTGCCTTACCCCATGTCCACAGCTCTGGAGACTGATTCAAAGAAGTCAATCAGGTCAGGAGACAAGATTGGCCCTTCACGAACCAAAACTGGGTGGGATCCAGTGTTTGAAAGCTGCCAATGTCTTTGTTTATAAGTTCCAAGATAATACGTTTCATGGCCTTGCAGATTAGGCTTGTAAGACTGATGGGGTGGTAGTTCTCAGGATCCAAGGTGGATCCCTCCTTGTGGAGTGGGATAACTGTAGCTGTGCACCACTCAGTGGGCACAAAGCCTGAGGTGAGGTTTGTTAGCACTACCTGAATGTTGCCATACAAAGTACCAGATTTCACATTAGTATTATGCACATACATCTCACCCTGTTACTGTATACACTCTGGTCACAGCTTGACAACATGGGGGTGTAGATGGGACATACTTGGCTTATTACTCTCATAACAGTTTGGGGAGTTGCTAGAGTGACAGGTTTGTTCTTACAGATGTGTGACAATCAGTTGTATTTCTTGTTTGCTGCCTATACGTCTGGGATCATCCTTGATTTCCCAGGGGGACAGAGTGACAGGCAGCAGATATGGGCCAATTTACTGGACATTCTGGACATATCTGTACAGTTGTGGGGTATGATTCTGTATGCAGACTACTACTACTCCCAGGATTCAAACCATGGCTGTGTGTGCTAAAAGTACAACAGTTCACGTCTCAGTTGCATGTGCTATTTGGATTTTGTTGTCTGTCTTTTTACTGTTTTCTGTCTATGTCTCTCTCAGTTGTACTTAATGACCTCTGGGGATTACACCAGTCATATACAGACATTCCTACACATTTTATTTATGTTGCACAGTGCGGGTAACAGTGCTTAATACAACAGTACTACTAAGTGATTGCAAATCTACCTTACCATATGATACCAGAGTAAACACATGCAGTCTAGCAGTTAGACCTTCATTGTCAGGCTATTATGCTTTTGTTTACATACAACCTATATGAGACTCTTCCTGCCACATTCTCTGGTGTATGCAGTACTTGCCTTAAACCATACAGGTTTTATACAGGCAATTAACTTACTAATACTTTTAGATTTATTTCCTATGACAGCACATGCAAGAGTATTACTAACCTGCCTCGCGTCGTAACCTCTCCAAGCGACATCCATGGGACTCCTGGTTCACAACGTGCTCACTTGCCACTGCAAAGGACATAAGAGGAATATTTAGCCATATCTATTCATAATATACATGAGCTGGCAATTATTAAACAGGTAGTGGAGTGATACTTACACACAGCTGGGACCTCCCCTGTACTCCTAGCCTCTTGGATCCACTGATTTAAGAGATCCCTCTTTTGTCACTTCAGCTCGGCATAGTGATGCCTGACATGCTCACCAGTTCGGGATATGCCAGTGGCACTGCTGAGGTCATGGGCGAGAGGTCCCAGTCTTCCACTTTATATTGGGAACCCTGGTACTGGCCCTGCAGCAGCCTCTGCTTATGGTCTTTGACAAGGAGTCCTGCCATGACTCTGGACTCCTGGATGCCCCAGTGCTGCACCTGAAAGCGCACATCCTATCCCATTCCAGACAAGGTGCCTGCAAGGGGAAGCTACAACCAGTTATGAGATGTATTCCCACCTGTTGGGTTTAAATAGGGCCAATTTCCCCCACTTTGCCATGATTGGACAGTTTTGAAAAGGCTAAGCTATGGGCAAACCTGCTTACCTAAGGTTGGCATTGTTTAAAGGGGTATACCAATGGGAAAATTAAGTTAGCTGGCCTACACATTGTTTACACCTAATAAGCTGGCCTGTGCAATGCTTAGTGTTGCTTAATATTTAATTTGCATTATATTTGCTTTTTGGCATTGATTTATTATTCATTACATGTTATATATGTGTCTGGGATCCATGATTCATGTGTATGTACACTGTAGAGGTCCTTGTGTTTATTAGGGGACTTCAGCACTTTATTACAATTACACCTCACATCTGGGCTTAGTGGAGTACTCCAGTTCAAATATTTATGTTATGTAGTAGATTATAGAACATAAGACTGTATATAGAATCCTTTCACATGTTCAGTTTGATTTTACTATAGTGAGGATTTGTTTGGTGATACTTCAATCTTATGAACTGCTGTGATGGCTTAGTGGTTAACTACTGTGACTATAGTGTACCGGTTCCTGGGTTCAAAACCTGTAAAGGCTGTTTATTTTGTTTCTGGCCAGAACAGCGGCTGTTGCATACAGAGTGATTAAGGCACTTTTAAGCACTTGTAAGTGGGTTTGCACGAGGGTAAGCAATGCTAACCTCTGGTTAAATATGCTTACAGAGAGATAGCTTCAATATTGCTTAACCTGTATGCGCATTGCTTACCTCCTCACAAACAGGCCTAAACCCACTTACTAGTGCTTAATAGTGCTTACACTTGCTTACTAGTGCTTACTCCTGCTTACCACTGCACTAATTTAGACAGCAATGTCTAATGGTTCTTCGAAGGTGGGGGATTTGGAAGCTGTATGGAGTTATCATTCATTACACATTTTACCTTCCATCTGAATCCCTGATTCCTGTGTACATATACTGTATGGGGCAAACGTCATTATCTGTGGACTTTGCAACATTATGACACTGACATCTCATATCTGCATTTAATGCCGTACTCAAGTTCACAAATATATGTTATTTAGTAGGTTATGCAACTAAAAATATTGGTCATAAAGTGATTTGACATGGAAAATGGAATGTGCTGCAGTGGGACTCAAACCGGGAATAACTGCTTGTCAGACGAATGCTCTGCCCACTACACTACTGCTGTACTGCTTTATTTGCATATATCTTGCTTTTTATCCTCTTCTGCCATTTAAGCTGGATTAACCGTAGCTAAGTGATGGGTAAACCTGCGCACCTATGGTTAAATTTCATCTGTTTCATAAAAAAAATATATCTTTATATTTGTTGTTTTAACTATTGGTTCTTGTACACATGGGGAGATGTTGCTGGGAGTATGCATAAACCTATGAGCAGTCTCGCTCATTCTTTTGGGACTGGTCTGCTGTTCTTCAGTGCATGGGAGGGTATATTACAACCTAAGCTAGTCCTGCATGGAAGGATAGCAAATCTGGGGGTAAGTTTTACACAAAGGAATGAAATTCATTCAGACTCATCTGCACTACTTCAGGAAGTGACGTGAGCTGCAGCTTTTCTACAGAGCTTTCTGGAATCATTTTAAATAATGATGTATTCCATCTATCCATCAGGCTACATTGCCTTATCATTATGTGATGCAGTTTTAGTGTTGTGATGTGCCTAGCTTTATAGGCATGTAAAAAAAAGATTAATTGATTGTGCCTACCTACGGACTAACTTTATGCTTGATTTCCCTGCTGAAATGAAAAGAAAATATTAAAGATCCTTCAGTCAGATCACCATATATGCACCTTTTCAGATTTAAGAAAATCAGTAAACATTTTCATGTTCGAAAGCTTGATTACTGAGCTGTCTGAAAAAAAACTCTTATTTTAGAACTGAAAACAACACATTCTTTATATGTATGTGATACTTACAGATCAGCATTTCCTGCTTTTTGGCTATTCTTTTATTTTATACAACATTATACACCAAGTACCTTATATACTACTTATGTTAAGCTTGATACAGTCAGTTATTACTTTTTAGCAGTGGACAAAGTCTTCCCCTGCTAATAGATCATTTGTGTATTAATGCAGCTATGCTTCTGTATGCGTGAGTATGTGTGTGTGTATGCATAATACTGCAGCTATGCTTGTGTGTGTATGTATGAGAGAGAGATTACATACAAATATTGAAAAAGGATACAAGAATAAAAGTAAGTCATATTTCAGCAGTATAATAGCAGTGTGCATTCATTTGTCTGCAATTTTGTAATGTGGCCATAACAATAGATGGTACTGCAAAAGATTACAGTAAATAAACTAGGTAATTAACCAGAAAAAAACAACTAGGAGTAATATATGCAATCAAAAGAATAAGTGCAGACATTAAAACAGAGTCCCCCCTCAAATATAATTAAAAGTACATTACAAAAATAGGCAAGCTTGCAAAACAAATGAAAGGATGCAAAATCAATGGAAGATTGCAACATAAAGAGCAAGCCTCCGTCAAAAAACATAATCACCACTAAAAGCAGAACAAAATATTGTGTAAATGCACATCCAGATTAGCACTTTCTAAGTACATAAATGTACATACCTATATAAAAATGGAATATTTCCTTATCAGAGAGAGAGAGAGAGAGAGATGTCAGAAAAGACTGTTGTGGGAATATTCTATTTGTTTTGGGGGGTTGTATTTTCCAGGAGTCTAGGAGACTTAAAAAGTTTTAGGTTAGGACAGAAAGCAAATCTTGTGTTTCTTTCTTGGAGGCTAAATGGATTAACTGTTTTTGAACCTTATCTAACTTAGGGAAAGCGTCTAAAGACAGACTTACAGGAAAAGACTGGCAGGCTGAGTATTTCTGAATTTCCAGACCTCACTTGTCCTGTCCCATTTGAGTTCTTAAATCTAGAAACTCTTGAATTGTTTACCCCTTATATAAATGTAACTTCTAAAAGTCTGCCTACTTTCATCTCACTTCATGTGCTTCCTTCTAACACTGCCTCAGTTATTTTTTCATTCATAATTACATAACCCATCTCCTGTTGCATACAGCAGTACCCACTTCGGCTTTGTTGAACTATCTTATCCCACTGGCCGATTTGTGCAGGAATGGGTGTGGCCAGCATGATCGACAAACAGAAAACCAGTGATGTAATATGCAAATATTGCATGATTGGCATGGCATGCAGATTTGCCTCTGACAACATAGGTTCATAGGTAAGTACTAGGCTATCTGCCCAAGGGCATTTATAAGCCTAGCCAGAGTGTGTTGGCTTTCGCCACCCCCTTAAATTAGTTCCCTGTGACTCTGACCAGCAGAGCCATTAGTTCACTGCGCCTCTGTCCAGCAGAGCCACTGCAGTGATCCCCGAGGTAAATTTTCTGTTTCCCATACACCCCTCAAGGCTTCCCTTGAAGAGTGCTAGTGCTATACATCTGCCTGATGTATATTGGAATTTTGTTCCAAAGCATAGGGAGTCTCTGGGTCAGGAATCTATCCCTCCAGCACGTCCTATTTAACGTTGTGGTAAGGTTTATATCCCTAGAGTGTGTGGCTCTCAGGGATTGGGTTTTTTTAGGTGGAGCATATCCATCAATGCTGGGTTGGACATGGCCTTGTATTTCAGGCATAGATCACCTCTGAGTAAGACGCATGCAACCGAGTACAGCTGGAGTTTCTTTAGTCGGGCTGCATAGGTCATCTGTTTGAGACCAGTAATCCTATTGGTGAGGTACTTCTGTGGCCTTTCCAGCTGTTGCAGGTGTCTTGTAAGGTACATCCCAAATGGGGCATTGTATTCTATAATGGGTCTAATAAGTGATGAGTAGAGAGGCACAATAATCTTCTTTGATCTGGATGCAAACCCTTTTGAAATTAGGTGGGCCACATAGAAGGATTTTCTAACCACCTTGGCAATATGATTATCAAAGGAGAGATTACTATCTACTTGGGTCCCCAGATCCCTTATTACTTTTTCTGTATTTAGGGGACTACCACCTATGTGGTAGTTTGCGTGTACTTTGTTTTTCCAAAGGGGATGACTATGCACTTTTTGGCATTCAGCTTGAGGCCATGATTTTGACACCAGGTATCTGTCTCAGTGAGACCCTTCTGGAGGGTGTCTGTATCAGCCGGAAAATCATTTATGGCCAATAGTTTGCAGTCATCTGTGAACTTGGTCAGCCAAAGTCCTCCTGTGCTTGCTTGTACCTCTGAGAAATATATACCGAACAGGATGGGTCCTAGGACTGAGCACTGGGCAATGCCCCTCGTCACCGGTTTAGAGTCGGACCTAGAGTCTGCAACTCTCACCATGTGGGTTCTGTCCATGAGCCAGTTTGCAACCCATCTTGTGATGTAGGGGTTAATGTCCAGGTTGGTGAGCTTGTCTATAATACCAGAATGGGGAATGGTGTCGAAAGCCTTTGCGAGGTCTAGGTAGGCTGTGTGGACAACCTTACCCTTGTCTAATGCCTTGGTAACTGTCTCGAAGAAGTCCACCAGGTTTAGGAGGCATGATCTGCCCTTAACAAAGCCAAACTGGATGAGGTCCAAAGTTTGGAGGTTCCCAATGTCTCTGTTAATGAGTTCTATGATGATGCGTTCTATAGCCTTGCAGACCAGGCTAGTCAGGCTTATAGGGCGATAGCTCCCGGGGTCCGTTGTGGTGCCACCTTTGTGGAGTGGGATAACTGTTGCTATGCACCACTCTGTGGGTATGTAGCCTGTAGAGAGGCTGAGTTTGAATAGTGTGTTTAGGTGGGGGGTTAGTTCATTTTGGAGCTCTTGTAGGACGCAGCCTGGGACACCATCCGGTCCCATTGAGGCTGTGTTTTTGGCTTTGGATAGGGCTGTTTTAACCTTTGTGTTGGTGATTGCCAGGGCCTTGCATTCTTCTGGTATGGTTATGGGTCCTTTAGGGGGTGAGAGGGGTGTGACGTTTGCACTAAACTTGTGTGCCAAAATGTTGGCAATATCAGTCATTTCAGTGTATTTTATGCCATTCTGCACCAACTCAAAGCAGATCTGAGAGTTTCCACTTAGGTTCTTGACATAGCTAAAGAATGTTTTGTGGTTATCTATGGAGTCCTTTGCAATTTTTCTATCAAAGCTAGCCTTGAATGATTTAATGAGGGATCATAGTTTCTTGCTGATACTGATCAAGGATGTCTTTCCTTCTAGGGATTTTGCTCTTGTTTGTACTAGTTTCCTCCTTCTATTGTAGTGCCTGTTTATGGCAGGGGTCCACCAGACTGGTTTACTTTTCTTGGAGGAGTGAGTCTTGGTTTTACTTGGGATAGCATGATCCATGCATTGCTGCAGATGGTCGTAGAGTGCCTTTGTGTAGGTTTCAGCAGCTTGGACAGCATTGCCCTTTGACATGGGGGCTGTGAACCTTTCCACCTTGGTCTTAAGTAACTTGAAGTTTGCTTTTGAATAGTTTTTCACGGTGGTTTCCTTAAATGGGGTTGGGAGTGGAATGTGGATATCCAGAGTGATTAGTCTATGTTCTGATCTAACCAGCAAGGGGTTGACATTAGGTTTGGAACACCGGTCGCCCATGTTGGTGATGACCAGTTCCAATATGTTGTTCCCTCTGGTGGGGGTGTTGACCATTTGATCCAGAGAGTTAGAGTTGAATATTCATTGTGTAATTGTAGCTCACCTTCTGCCTCAATATAGTGCGATCCCGGAGTTTGTATATTTAAGTAGTGGGTATTGTGGGGAGGTGCAGCCCCCACAGGAGGGTCCAGGGGGCTTGGCTCCCTGCAAAAACTAAAGGAAAAAAATAATGTCTGTGGAGAACGAAAGCATGCTGCGTGTTGGAGCAAGACCTACAGTCTGAGTTTTATTTTGTTTCTGTCCTTAAAGACGAGGGTATCTCTGCCCTCCTGAAATGGCTCACCGGCTGTATGTGTACTCATAGACAGTCTGGGGCAGTACAGGGCTTCCCCCCAACAATGTGCAATTGATAAGAAAAATGTTTCTCTTTTTGCCTTCCACCCAGAATTGTTCAATTTCCTCATCATAGCACGGGTACTAAGTATGCATGTACTGTAATAAATGCATTCCTTCAACATTGCCGTGTCATTAACAAAACACCCTAAGGGTGGCAGAAAAATTCTCCTTATTTTATATAGCTGTCACATCAGCTGTGTGACAGTCTATAATGTATTTATTTGTATGGCAGGATTGTACACATTACATTGTATGCAGTATCCAGAGATTTGGAAACACCTCGGAAGTATTGCTTCTAAGCATGCATTTTTCTAAGCATAGCAAAGTACTGGCACAGGAACTGTGTCATCTGATTAAAGTGGTAAACATTTTGTTAATGGTTCTGCCTGCTTGAACTATAAAAAAAGAATCTATGGTTTGTTAAAGGTAAAATATAGATCCTGGTACCCTACATAGCAGATACGACAGTGTAAACAACAATAATTCCAACAGAGGGCAAGGAGATTCCTCAAGGCATCAAACAGAAGTTTAAGATTATGAGACTACCCATATGTGTTTGCTTTTGCTTGGAATGCTGACTTTTTAAGAGCAGGTGTCTATTATGGGTACAATATTGGAAGCCTGCACTTAAATTAATAGGAGTCATAATGAATCTGGTACTTTGGTAGTTTGCACATTTTTATCATAGTTTTTGAAAACTGTTTTCAATTTAAACAAATGTCAAGCTACATGCAGTAGTAAGACATATCTTTAAACAGTAACAAATGGTGAGTTATTAATGTTGAGCATTGGTTTGGTGCCAAGTACTCAAACCTTTGACTAACCTTGTGTTGCATAATAAACATAGGAAGTATGTTATGGTGCCCTGTTTTAGAGTTTAACAGAAGAAACATTTGTGATGTTGCTGTTCTTTAATGCATGTTAAACATGAGAAATGCTGGCAGACATCACAGAATAAACATTAACAATGTTTTTTAAATTTTTGTAACTGTTTAGTGACTTTCTTTGAATTTTCAAGGAGTAATTTTTTATTCAAGTTTACAGAGATAACTGGATACTGTCAAACAAACCATCCAAAGTAAGTCAATCTGGCTGCTTACCTAACATTCTGAGTGACCACTTGCCTACCTATATCATTAGACACTGCCCAACTCTAGAAAAACCTACCACCTACCAACAAATACGTAACAAACATAATTTCATCCCATCTAACTTCATCTCAGCACTTAAAGCCTGTAATTGGAATCTCATCAAGCAACTCAACCTTAATGAAGCTGTTAGGTACTTCAGCTCCACATTCTTAAACACAAAGCCCCTCAATCCTAATGAAAAATACAAACACCTTACTAATGAAAACAGCTTTAACTTTCAGCCTGTCTCTTTAAACTTGATTAAAAAATTACTCAAAAAGTTAGAACCAACCACACTGGCTGCAGATGAACTCCCAGCTGAAATTTTAAAAATTGCTGCTGACGTCATAGCATATTCAGTAACCATCCTTATCAACTGCTCCATCTCCGAAAAACTAGTCCCTGACCAGTGGAAGGTCTCCCATTTTATTCCCGTCCATAAAGGGGGAAATAAAAAGAGCTAACAAATTACCGCATAGCTATACTGTCGCCCCTCTTAAACATACTGGAAAGGTGTATTCACATACAAATTATGGAATATCTCAACACACAGCAACTGCTCACTAACATTCAACATGGATTCAGGCCACAACATAACACAACCACTGCCCTCATGTCATTCTCTCACATAGTTAATGGGCATAGAAACGATGGTAAATATGTTTCAGCCATCTTCCTAGACCTTTCCAAGGCCTTTGATATGGTTAGTCATAACAAGCTTATAAAAGCTTTGTTAGAACTAAATCTTAGCCAATCCACCATCGCTTGGTTTCATAGTTACCTAACAGAAAGTCATCAGGCAGTCAAATGGCACCAGGAACTATCACCTCTGCTCCCTGTAACAATAAGGGTTCCACAAGGCTCCATTCTCAGACCTCTGTTGTTTACTATATTTACCAATAACCTTTATACCTCTACTCTCCACTCCTCAGTCATCCAACACACAGATGACTCTACATTAGGCTATTCTTCCTCTTCCCTCCAGGAACTACACCACCAAACTCAAGCTTCCTTTCTCTCTGTAGAGTCTTGGCTCACTGACCACCAGCTAATACTCAACCCAAACAAAACAATTTATCTTCCAACCTACACAACATACCAATCCTGACCTCTCATTTACCATCATATCTTCTGTAACCCATACAAAACTTCTTGGGGTTGTGATTGACTGTAATATGAAATTCAATATCCAGTTCTCTCTCACCATAAAGAAAGTCCATAAAAAAACTATGCACTCTATATAGAAACAAACAGTTCTTAAACACTGCTAGAGCCACTATTGCACATACACATCTCATCTCTACACTACTATATGCCTCTCCAGTCCTCATCAATCTTAGAAAGTTGGACTTAACCAAACTAGAAGCATGCTATAACAAAACTGCCAAATTTGCCACCAACAGTTCTTACAAATCACACCTGCTGTCTAGCTCTCAGACAGCTCAATTGGCTTGAACTTCTTCACCTGGACACCCTGCTAGACAGGGGCTCAGGGAAGTAAATACTGTGGGAAGAAATAACAAGGGAATTGTTATGGCTAGGCTTGTATAGGCCCTAGGGCCGATAGCCTAGTACCAACCTATGAACCTACTTCTATATTATCAACTTACCCTGTCACATAAAATTCTATATCATCCCAAACAAAAAAACCTTCACTACAAGACCTGATAATTCCATACTCCTGTACCAAAAACCTCCACTCCACTAACAAACTTCTCCTCAAAGTAACTAAAGATAATAATACCACCGGGTCATCCTTCTACTGCAACACAACAGCCAAACAATGGAATACACTTCCCCCTCTCATCACAGCTATAACTCCCATACATGAATTTTAAAAGTCCTTAAAACACATTTGTTGAACTCATGGCTCTGCAACTGCAACAGTCCAGGTTAATACTAGAGAAAACCCTGATTGCAACTCACTGCACCAGAGTGGGGGAGTGAGGGGGTGGTCTGGGATTAACGTTTTGTCAACTCACTCAAGCCAGGAGGGACTAGGTTTCTGGCTGCAGTCTGACACATCACTGGTGAAGGGGGTAGTAACATAATGTCATAGCAATTGCCATTAGGAATTTACCATTTAAGGGGGATTGACCTGACTAATGCTAGTGTGGTTATGCATGTCAAGGGGGGTCAGACCTGAATGACTTTAGTATGGCGATGCATGTGATGTTAGTAGTTTTTACCAGTTAGGGCATATAAAAAAAATATCCCTTAGTGTACAAGGCAGCTTATGTGATGCTGCCAGCTGCTTCATTCTGGACCATCGGCCCTTCACAGTCTGCCACCCATGTGGTCCCTGTCCCAGTGGGTAATGCCTGGGACCTTGAAATAAAATGCAGCAATAAGAGCACAGTCAGAGCAATTGGTGGTCAGCTGGAAGGCATGCAAAGGGGTTAAAAATAATAATAGAATGCCTAACAATAGCAAGAGCTGCTCACACAAAAATGACATCAGTAAAAGACATTACCTGCAAAAGGCTACAATACAGAAGTCTAGATAAAATGCGTCCCCTTACTGAAACTATAAATGGCAGCAACATCATTTAACTTTTTGAATGACATTCAAATACATCAAGCTAGACCCATTGACCAGAATTCTCAAAATGTTCTTCAAAATAACATGTACAACATTGCTCTCCAACACTGAAGATGACAACTTCTGCCAAATAAGAGGACATCTGGTCACTACTTTGGTGATCCTGTCCTACAGTACCTTTTGTACAGCTTGTGTGGTGAAGTAACATGACCATACTTGTGTGGGGGAGTAACTTGACCGTACTATCACCCTGCTGTGGGTTCCTTAACTGAAAGGAAGATGGCTTTTGAGACACACAGGACTTATCTGTTCAGAGGCTCCTTGCAGTCCAGACAATAAAAACCATAAGGAATCTGGGAGGTCCTGTAGTCAGGTCTGAGACAAGGATGGTATTTTTATTTCATATTCCAGGATTCAAAACAATGGCACCCAGAGACTTCCTAATGTGTGTGTGTGTGTGTGTGTGTGTGTGTGTGTGTGTGTGTGTGTGTGTGTGTGTGTGTGTGTGTGTGTGTGTGTGTGTGTGTGTGCGCGCTTGTGAGCAAGAGATCTGACCTCCACAAGTTTTGTGAATAATGTAACCTCTTTTGAACATATGTTATATAGTACTTATTTTCTGAATTTCAAATTTATATTTGAAAAATAATTATCTACTTTGAATGACTGACATTTTATTATAACAGACACAACAGACCCCCGTCAGTGGTCAGTACTAAGGTTCCCAAGATGAAAGTACATAAACTATAAATAATTAAATCAATTTTATTAGTTGGGTCAGTGTGCTGGTCTTTGATTTTTTTCTTCTATGACATGGAGCTTTACACACACACACACACACACACACACACACACACACACACACACACACACACACACACACACACACACACACACACATCTGTGTGTGTGTATGTGATGACATTCATAACAAACACCTAATCAGTTTTCTGTAGCCAATAAACAAACTGGTTTTGGGAGGGGAAGTAGAAAAATCAAGAAAAGTATATGGAGCAAACATATATAAACTCCACATAGATAGTTACTGTGGGCAGGGCTAAACTCTGCACCTGGAGCTATGTGGCACAGATCTTATGAGCGAGGACTGCTCTGCTGTTTGCTGGCTTACAGCTCATACAGTACAACTTAGTGAAGTTAAACAACATAAGAAAGAAACTGCTGCAAAAAGAGTAAAATCCCATGATTGGAGGAACTCCATGATCAGCCTCAGTAAGAAGCTTTGATCCCTCATAAAATCCTCCAAAGCTAGTCTAGTTATGAAAACAAAATTGCCACTGTTTCTAATGACAACCACAAAGCATTCTATAGCTATGTCAAGAATTTCAATGGCAGCACTCAGATCTGCTTTGAATTACAGCACAATGGCACTAAACATACAGAACCAGCTGATATTGCCAACAACCTGGCAGATAGGTTCAGTGCTAACTTTACCCCCCTCTAACCCCCTAAAGGGCCCATCTCTATACCAGAAGAATGCAAAGTTCCTGTAATCACGGCTGCACAGGTAAAAACTACACTCTCCAAAACCAAGAACACAGCATCCATGGGACCTGACAACATCCCAGGCTGCGTTCTACACAAACTACAGAACGAATTGGCACCCCACTTAAGTACCATGTTCAATCATAGCTTCACATCAGGCTTTGTACCCACTGAATGGCACACAGCGACGGTTATCCCACTTCACAAAGGGTGATCCACCATGGACCTTGGGAACTACCGCCCCATTAGCCTGACGAGCCTGGTCTGCAAGGCCATATCATCATGGACGTTATAAACAAGGACATTAATCTCCAAACGCTGGACCCCACCCAGTTTAGGTTTGTAAAAGGTAGATCATGTCTCCTAAACCTGATAGACTTCTTTGAAGCAGTCACCAAAGCCGTAGATGAGGGTAAGGTGGTTCACACAACCTACCTAGATCTCACCAAGGCTTTTGACAACATCCCCCACTCTGGAATTATAGATAAACTCACTAAACTAGGTATAAATCCCTATGTCACAAGGTGGGTTGCCAACTGGCTTACTGACAGAACCCACACTATGAAAGTAGCAGACTCAGTCAACAAAGCTGTAGATGAGGGTAAGGTAGTTCACACAGCCAACCGAGATCTCGCCAAGGCTTTCAACACCATCCCCCACTCTGGAATTATAGATAAACTCACTAAACTAGGTATAAATCCCTATGTCACAAATGGGTTGCCAACTGGCTCACTGACAGAACACACATTGTGAAAGTAGCAAACTCCAAATCCGACTTCAGGCAACTGACAAGTGGAGTACCACAGGGTTCAATCCTGGGTCCTCTCCTGTTTGGTATCTACAGGCTAACATAGAAGGTCTTTGGCTAATGAAGTTCACAGATGACTGCAAACTAGGAGCCATAATTGAAACTCCTAACGATGTGAACATCTTATAAAAGGGCCTCACTGAGACAGATGCTGGTGTCAAAGCCATGGCCTCAAGCTCAATGCCAAAAAGTGCATTGTCATCCCTTTTGGTAAAAACTCTGTACCCATGAACTTCCACATAGGCAGTAGTCTACTTAACACTGAAAGTGTGATAAGAGACCTTGGGACACAGGTGGACAGTAGTCTCTCCTTTGATAGTCACATTGCCACAGTAGTTAGGAAGGCCTTCTACGTGGTACACCTCATCACAAAAGGTTTCTCATCCAGGAAAAAATAGATAATTTTTCCCCTCTACTCACCACTCAGACCCATTATAGAGTACAATGCCCCTTTTGGTATGTACCGCACATGACTTCTACAACAACTGGAAAGGCTGCAGAAATACCTCACAAAGAGGATGACCAACATAAATAACAATTTAGTGAACATAATCACTCTAATGAAATAATAAGACAATCATATTTAATTGCATGTGATAAAAAGAGTGAGAGAAATAATTTGGTATAAATAATAGTGGGTTAGATTATAATAATATGAAAAGCTATAAAAGTAGTCAAAGTAGTGATAGGGAGGTGATGTATTTTGTATCTCAATAGGGGGTATGGGGTAATATTTTGGAGAACTTGATACATAAGTATTGGGTTCTAATGAAGGAGGATGTCCAGCTTTGAGAACAAAATTTGTAATGCATTTATTTATTTATTTAATATTTTTTTACTGGGAAAGACTGACTGGGACAGAGCCCATTTTCAGTGGAGGCCCAGGGAGAAGTGCTCCAGATGTATATCTTTGGAATGTGGGTGGAAACCAGAACACTCAGAGGAAATCCACGCAAAATGCAGGGAGAGCATGAAGACTCTGCACAGAAGGTACCCTAGCTGAGAATTGAACCAAAGAACCTCTTTGTTGTGATACAACACTAGCCACTCCAGCATTGTGCCTCCCAATTTGTTTTTTTTTTCCTATAAGAAAGGGAGAAGTATTAAGGCTATGTTGGTGTACAGCTATGTTAATAGAGAGAAGGTAATGCATAATGGTTAAGGTGTTTGCCTTACAAACACAAGGTACAAGGTTTGAGTCTCACAAGGGATAATTGGCTAGGCTTACAATGGCTCGCAAGAGCAGCTAACCTAGTATGAACCTATGAAACTTGTAAATTTTTTAGAAAGTAATGTTTGTAAATTTTTTAATACTGACTTTTAGTTTGTAATTCAAAAACAGGAGTATAACAAACCACTCATCCATCCATACAAAAAATATACATCAAAGCAAATCACACCCATTTAGGGGCACCCCCCCTAACTAAATATACAAACTATGAGATCGCACTACAGTGGGGAAAAGGGCAAAGGTCACTATGGTGGCCAAGTGGTTCTTATCCTACAGTAACTTTCCTGTGTTCCTAGTGTTTGTTATAGTGTGGGTTTGGCGAAGTCATCATGGTCATTAGAGATTCGGGTAAGTGGGTTTTCACTCATTTCAGATAGAATCGTGTGTGTGTGTGTGTGTGTGTGTGTGTGTGTGTGTGTGTGTGTGTGTGTGTGTGTATGTATATATACACACACACACATATATATATATATATATATATATATATATCTATATCTATCTATATATATATATATATATATATATATATATATATATATATATATATATATATATGGGTCTAGGACTATTCACTGAAACCACATTTCACTGAAAGTCAAATGACTGTGCACAAATCACTGAAAACACAATTCACTGAAACGCATTTCACTGAAAGTTATATATGGCCTTTTCCCCACTGTAGTGCGACCCTGGAATTAGAATATATAGTAAGGGAGGTGCGGGGGTCATAGCCCACCACATAGTTTGGATATATATTAAGTTTAGAAAAGAGTAATTTATTGAAATTGCAAGTATCCCTCTGTATAGTTCAAAATATTTAAAATAGATGGGGGGGGTACGCCCCCACATCCCCCAATGTGGGGGTGGTGCCCCCAATCCTCCCCTTACTATATATTCTAACTCCAGGGTCACACTACAGTGGGGAAAAGGCCATATATAACTTTCAGTGAAATGTGTTTCAGTGAATTGTGTTTTCAGTGAATTGAGCTTTCAGTGAATAGTCCTAGACCTATATATATATATATATATATATATATATATATATATATATATATATATAGTAGTTGTCAGTGTGGATTATGCTATATAGATAAACAATTAGAAATTTTAAGGGTAGTACCAAGAACATATTAATGGCATAAAAAATTATATTTTGACAGTCCCATTAATGAGCATATTAGAGGACACCAGAATGGAAACATAAATATGATCAGGGCTATTGTGTTGTTAGAGGATGTCTTCTAATGTGTGAACTGACAATAATATCATATTATTTTATCAAACAAAGAGGCTAAATTAATATTAAAATTTAGCACATTAACACATGGAGGCTTAAAAAAGTATTTGGATTGGAAGGCGTTATGTTTTTGTAATTTTTTAAATGTTTTGGCATGTTTCTATTATGTTCTTACAAGAGTCCGTTTCATTGTCTGACAATATTTTGGATACTTTTTATTTAAATATGGTATATAATTTTTATGATGTGATTTAGGTTCTTGTATTTAAATATGTGTCTTGGTCATTGATATGTTAGTTTTTAAAGGCATGTTGTTGAGGTTCTAGACAATAAAAGGATTTTTCTTCTCATTTAAGTGGAATATTTCTTTCACTGAGTAGGAAATGCAATGCAAGGAGCACACACAAGGGCTCTTCTCCATTTCACAATATGAAGGTCATTTAAACAGTTTTGTTTCATTAGAAAAGGTATTTGAACTGTTGGTTTTGTGAGAGAGAGAGAAAGACAGATACCTTTCAATGAATGATAACTGTCAGAAGGCAATGTTGCTGATCCCAACTCCTCAAAGTTACTCTTCCCAGAAAAAAAATATGTCATCTCTGTTAGACTATAGTGGTGCATGCTGATTTTATAATATGTTTAAGGATTTACCTTTCGCCAATGTTGTGTGACCAAAGTGTTACTTTATGTAATTAGGGGGTATGGGAGGGTAAACTTCTGATGTGTAGATGCGGTGAGGGGATGTGGAGTGGCATTACAGAAAACAATGTTAAAACTTAGCTTATCTACTGTTCCAATGAGCGCATTATCTGACAAGTCTAATTCATCCAGTTTACTGTCACGGTGGTTTATTTCAGGAACCCAATCCATTCTGTGTTGTAGTGGTTTATATTATAAAATTATGAGAAGCTATAAAAGTAAAACAATGAGTAAAAAGGTCACACAGAAAAAAACAAATTGGTTACAAAAACACAAAAAGAAAAATCTAGCAAAACTAGACTTTCCACTGTGCGATACCTTAAACCTCTTGTATTAGAGGTGACATGGGATATATGCAAATTACCCTTTAAGGGCATCCGGTGTTTTAGCTAAATGGCAATTCTGAATGTCCATGACTTTTTCGTTTAAGTCTATTTATGGACAATTGACTTTCTTTTGAATCACACAGCTAGTGGGGTTTGGCTTTATTGGCCTGAAATTGTCCATGAATAGACTTAAAAGAAAAAGTCATGGACATTCAGAATTGCCATTTAGTTGAAACACCGGATGTCCTTAAAGGGTAATTTACATATATCCCATGTCACCTCTAAAGCTATAAAAGTAGACAATGCAGTGATAGGGAGGGGATGTAGTTTGTATATGAGTATGGACAAAATTTGTACAGGACAAAAGTTGTCAGAAATAATTCACAAGTTAGGATTCTGTTCACTTCTAGCACAATCACCTTCTCAATAACTTGATGATGTCGAGAGACATTAACGCTGAATCACCTTTTATGTGCATAAAGGCTCTTGTAACAGGACTGTCTTGGCTAACACTTATAGACTTATCTCAGTATAAGTTTTACTCCTGCAAGCTTGGAAAAAATGCACTTTGTCATTGATCTCCTTGACTGGGATTCACAGGCAATTTGCATAGCATATAATGTACATTTGCACTAAAACAGGCCAAACACACAGAGCGGCCCAGGCTAGTATACATTCCTAGTTCCATATAACATTCCAATGCAATGAGCCCAAATGCAAAATAGAGGTAATGCAAATAACAGCATAACAGCATGCAAATGAATCTGGATAAGAAACTGATGTACAAATGATATTCGAAAGATGGATTCATAAAAGTTACCACAGAGGGTACGTCATTTATACGCTTAATGTAACCTTTCTGAGTGAATAAACAACATAAGCATTGTGGTAGGGCTGTTCTTGAATTCAGAAAGTGTACACAAAAATGTATACTTAGTGCAGACTTAGTGGCAACCTTAATCTGGCCTCAAATGTAAATTAGGTAAACACAGTTGACATTGGAAATCTTATCTGAAGGAAATTGTGCAATAATTTGCAATCAACCATAAAAGCTCGAAGCATCCTGAGATTTTCAGAGCTGCAGATGATGAAAATGCTTGGAGAAGCAGAAATGGCTGTGCAGCTCTATACTGTAGTTCTTAGCACTGTCAGAATACACTATATGGCACATTTTTTAATCCCCATTTGTTGTGCCAAAAGGAGCATTGCCAACAGTGGGTAACATGCCATAATTTTAGTGATCCAGAAACCATTGTTGACTTGGACAATATATGATACATGACCCACACACAGAATCAATAGGAATGATTTTATATATACACACATATATATATATATATATATATATATATATATATATATATATATATACACCTCTTTTTATTCTATCTACAGGGACCTTTCAGAGATCAGCTGGAGTCATTTTGGGTATTTCTCAAACCTTCACCTCTAGAATACTCAGCCTATTGCTTCTACATGTGGATGAGTATATATAGTTCTCTGTGTGCCACAGGAGAGAGCAGGCACCATGCATACCTGTCATAGCATTCCCCCCCCCCCCCCCCCGAGTTGCTGAGTGCCATAGATTTTTGCTACATGCATTGTGCAAAGATCCTACCTGGTCCACAGTCCCAAAGGGAATGCAAAAGGCTACTTTTCTGTGAACTGGCATGTACTGTGTGGCATGCATGTGACAATAACCAATGTCTTTGTACTGCTCAGTGGTAGATTGCATGATTCGCATATATGGCATACCGCTCAGCTATATTGCTACTTACTAAAGTTACACAGGGCCATCTAATTCATTAATGCAGATACTATGGCTTACGTTAATGTATATGGCAAGACTTATGTGTCAAGGTGCACTAACCACCAAACAGGCCGATTCTGTTTTGAGGGTGATACTTGATATCTGCTGGAATGCGGGCTACTGATACCTGTACAGAACCCACAGAGTGTGCAAAACATCAATATAATACTGCATATGCAAAAACCTGCAATACTGTAGAATGTATATTCTGCCTGCTCAAAGCCAACTTACACTACAATGACATGTATGGGGGCCACTGCAACATGACCGTGCCACAGACTGCAAGATGCTGTTAGTATGTTGTATATTCCATGATTGTTGCCAATGCAATCTACAAATAAGAAACAAATGAGGCAGTATTCATATTGCTAGCTTTTTCTAATGAGAATTCCAGCACCACGTCTTAAACAATGCAAGTTTAGATTGCATGTACGGCAAATTAGGTTAGGTTGCATGAATGTCTATGAATCACTATTTTGCTGCTATGCATTTGTGACTACATGTATAGTCTGTTAGCATGTATGTGTTACTTCATGTGTAGTTTGGCTCACTATTGAATTTTCAGCACTTGAAATGGAGAGTACAAAAAAAAAAAAAAAAGACCAAAAACCCCGAGGAAAGGAAATTTCAAAAATATTTCTTCTCCTTAAAATTTCTTTTTGCAGGAGGACAAGCCCTCCTGCACCTGCCTATGTGGGGGTGGGGGTGGGGGCAAATCTCCACCCCCCCCTAAACTTATATATGACAACTTCAAAACCACCATACCTCAGAGAAAAGGGAATATTCCAATAAATGTCATCCCAGACTTATTATATATAGGTCCGATCTTTCACCATTCAGTGTCCATATTTTGGGACTTGTTCTAGCGTGTCCTGACATTTCAGATGGTTACTCTGTACTTTGCTGCCTATGCTTGCCTCTGATGGCTCACAACCACCAAATTATGCTGAAGAAGTTCTGTGTGAGTTCACTCATCATGCTACTGCATATTTTCATATTTTACTACCTGCAATTCAGAAGACAAGTTGTAAGGTTATATGCTAACATTTTGTTTCTTACAGAAGTGACACTATCTTCACAGGAAAGTAGGTAGAAATTCAACTTCTAAGAGCCAAAATAAATTCTGGAACCTGATAAACAGTGGAAACCACCTAAAATAAAATAAACAGACCTGCAACAAAAGTGAACTGATAAGTATTTTAATGAAAAGGATTTGTCCATTTGTAGCTTTTTAATTTTAAGTAGGCAACAATCTAATTCAGTCAATTTATTACAAATGCGATCATTAACAACACTGACATTCATGTTTGAAGAGGTCTTAGCCTTTAGTCACTTATTTAAAGAGGCACCTTGTGTTGCTTCAATACCTGGTATATAGTTAAAGGGAGGACATGTTAAAACATTTGGGTGAAAAGGTTGTCCAGGAGGTGATTATTGATCAGACAGATACACAACTGACACCTATCAATTTGATGGGACAGAATGTTTTTGTTAATATGGTTAGTAATAAACAGGGCAAAAGCACCAGCAAGCCGTAACCACCTTAAAACATTTAATGTGTTCCACAGCAAACAAAGCACAACACAGCACACAATGATAGTGCTGAAACTACTACCAGTTCATTTTCATCTCCAACTTCATCAGAAAAATGCTGACAATCCAAACCCCTCCCCATTTATACCTTTGCACACTGCCAAAACTTAAAATCATGTGACATTGAATTCAATTTTAACCCTTTCCTAAACATACCTTAAAAACAAGCATAATAAATACAACTTTCCCCTGTTTAAAACACTTTTAAATATCTAAAAACACACTTTCAATACCTGTAGTAAATAAACAGATGGATACAAAAAATGAATGCATGTTAAAATGAATAAATGAATGTAAAAAAATCAAGTAAAATCAATCTTGTTGAGCAATATTTCAAACCACATGTGTGTGAAATTCATAACTTCGCTGCTCTTAATTTTAAAACTGGGGCTAGGGAGACCATGTCGTTCAAACCCAGCCACCTATTGACTTCTAATACCAGTTGCCAGTAAACCTCTCTATATTCCATCATGGTCTCCCAAGAACCACCCCTACCATCCATTACCACTTCATCTAATACAAAAAAGTGTAAGAAGCACCTTCACAGCTCAAAGTGTGTTAATATAATGCGTTTCTGTTATTACCCCTCCTAATGTCGTAAAGGTGTTCATATATTCTTTTCTTTAAACACCTTTCCATCTTACCTATGTAAAACACTTTACATTTCTTACAGGTTGCAATGTAAACACATCCCTTACTTTCACAATTAAAATAGGACAGGATGTGAGAACACAAGGTGACTCTAATGTTGTTAAGAATGCTGTTTCTAGTCAATGTAATTCTACAATTGTAATTTGGATATCTGGCTGAATCAGTATGTTTCTTTTAACTGGATAGACTTTCATTCAGATGAAACTGACACCTATTCGAACACTTTAGACAAATTGCATGATTTATTGCTTAAATTTAAAACTCTTGATGCTGACAATGTGTATCTAAGGAAATGTTTAAATTTAAAAGTTGTACCTAAAGGGTTGCGTGTGTACAGATACCCAAACAATGTTGAAGAGGGATCTGAGTTTCACACAGAATTGATAAGAATATTTGATTCATGTGGTTTTGAAATTTTGAAAGCTATTATTAAGCAAAATGAAAGGCTAATGGGTGTTTTGAATAAAAAAATTAACAATGTCAACACCGCATCTTAAAAGATTTGATGTTTACATTAGACGAAGAGAAAAAAGAAGTATTTTTGACCTAAGAGCCCAAGTAGATGAAAAAGTGTCACTGATTGTTGGTTGAAAGAAAAGAAAGTTAAATTGGGGATCTGCATGAATATGAGCATAATACTCACTACCCTAGACCAAAAGGTACTGCTAATTTTGAAAGGTATGGAAATATGGGTGGGTACAACAATGGTAGGGGTGACTACTATGGTTCTGATTATGTTAACCATGATTCTAGTACAGATCACCCTGCTGGGCACATTAACTATCAGGACCCTTTAGAATATCCTCCCCTCTGAAGGTCCGATGAAGAGCAAGCCTATGACCAATTATTATCAGGGAAATTGGAGGGGGTGGAACAACAACAGGAGGGGGAAACAAGCTCAATAGTTGTTACTGGTAGTACCACAGTACATGATGAAATTGAGTCAGATGAATGTATTGTGGAAAATGGACCTATTTTGACTTGCCAGGGATACACTATTTTTAATTATACAAGTTTGAAAATTACTAAGGTCTTTTTTGATTTATTTTCAAAAGGTTTTAAATTTGTTCCCCGCAAAAAAAATGTGTTTTAAGTAATGTATTAATTGACTTGAAAATGTTCGTCCACAAGAAGAATTTAGAACTTTTGCTGGATGGGCAAAGTGTTGCGAGTAAAGGTTTGAGAAGGAACAGTGTGTGGAATCCCTCTGTGCACCCTCAGCTTACAAAATTAGATAATATTTTGGAAATGGAACTTGGAGAAAAACTTTCTGTTAATAGGGTTAATTTTAACCTGACATCTGAAGAAAAAGCACTTTTAGATTCCATTAGGGAGAACAAGTATGTGAGGGTGATGAAGCTGGACAAGGATGGGGGCACGGTGCTCATGGATGTTATTTCATACGACAGTAAGATGATGGATATTTTACTAGACAACAATTATGTGAAGGTCTCTATTAATGAGGTGCATATTGCATACAAAAAGGCTTACATAGCACTCAATGGTTTGGTATTGGAGTGTTGTTTAGATATAGAGACTTTCAGATTCTTACACAACAAAGAACCAAGAGTACCGTCTATCTTTGAGATTCCCAAGGTCCACAAAGATGTACAAGATCCCCCCATGATGCCCATTGTAGCTGCTAGTCAGTCTGTCACTGCACCCATTGCTAAATATTTAGATCACAGATTAAATAACCTGTCTGTGGGTGCATGTAATGTGCTGAAGGACTCATGGGATTTTTTAAAAAGTGTAAAAGGACAAACAGATAACCAAATAAGTCATTTTTCTTACTATTGATGTGGTGGACCTTTTCACTTCTATTCCCCATAGAGTTGGCTTAGAGTTTTTTGAAAAGATTCTAAGGAATGGAAATAATTTTCCTGAAAAAGAGATTTATGTTTTTACTGTCTTAATGGAATTGGTATTAAACAACAATTTTCTCTATTCTGAAGGGGAATTTTTTCGACAGTTAAAGGGTGTTGCCATGGGAGCCATGTGTGCCACTACTTATGCAAATCTAGTGATGGCTTGGTGGGAGCAAATGTATGTGTTTAATTCAGTATTTAAGGATTGCTGGGCACTATACAAATGTTTCCTTGATGATATCTGTATATTTTGGACAGACAAGTGAGGAGAAATTTATGGACTTCTTTGAATACATTTTCAACAGTACTGATTTTTTTAGATTCACATATAAGATTATGACACTATTGACTTTTTGGACATCCATATTACGAAGAGTAGTAATGGGTTTGAATCAAAAGTACACAGGAAGGAGACATATTGTAATTCATTTCTGCACTTTTCTAGTGCCTACCCATACTTCCAAAAGAAAGGAATAGTGAAGGGTCAATATGTACATGGTAGTCGAATGACCTCTGATGACAATGATTTTTTGGATGAGTGTGACCTACTAAAATGTATGTTTTTAGAAAGAGGATACCCAGAGACCTTGATTAAGGAAATCCAGGAAGAAGTATTGCAGCATAGGAAGGACAGATTTACACCAATTTTACATGCTGGTGATACAGGTATAAAAGAAAGGGTAACGAGCAATGGGGACAGTGACTCCTATGAAAATGCCTTTATTGTGGATTTTAGTGGTGATGCGCAGGTCATTAGATACATTGTCTAGAGGGAAGGGAACAGATTTTCCAAGCTTTCTGATTTGAATTTAAAATTTGATGTTCCACTAAAATTCATCTTCAGAAAAGGTAGATGTATTAAGGACCTTATGTAAAACAAACTTGGGGGAAACTTAATTAGAAAAGTGGGTGCCTTCATGTTTGGAGCATGCCAACAATGCCCTTTTATAGCTGATACTTCTGAAATTATTGTCAGTAACAGGAATAGACACATTATCTCTAAATCCTATTTTAATTGTGAAAGTAAGGGACTTGTTTACATTGCAACCTGTAAGAAATGTAAAGCGTTTTACATAGGTAAGACAGAAAGGTGTTTAAAGAAAAGAATATATGAACACCTTTACAACATTAGGAGGGGTAACAACAGAAACACATTATATAAACACACTTTGAGCTGTGAAGGTGCTTCTTACACTTTTTTGTATTAGATGAAGTGGTAATGGATTGTAGGGGTGGTTCTTGGGAGACCATGCTGGAATATAAAGAGGTTTACTGGCAACTAGTATTAGAAGCCAATAGGTGGCCGCGTTTGAACGACATGGTCTCCCTAGCCCCAGTTTTAAAATTAAGCGCAGCAAAGTTATGAATTTCACACACGTGGTTTGAAATATTGTTCAACAAGATTGATTTTACTTGATTTTTTTTACATTGATTTATTAATTTTTAACATGCATTCATTTTTATATCCATCTGTTTATTTACTACAGGTTTTGAAAGTGTGTTTTTAGATATTTAAAAGTGTTTTAAACAGGGGAAAGTTGTATATATTATGCTTGTATTCATTATGCTTGTTTTTAAGGTATGTTTAGGAAAGGGTTAAAATTGAATTCAATGTCACATGATTTTAAGTTTTGGCAGTGTGCAAAGGTATAAATGGGGAGGGGTTTGGATGGTCAGCATTTTTCTGATGAAGTTGGAGATGAAAGCGGACTGGTAGTAGTTTCAGCACTATCATTGTGTGCTGTGTTGTGCTTTGCTTGCTGTGGAACACATTAAATGTTTTAAGGTGGTTACGGCTTGCTGGTGCTTTTTTCTTGTTTATTGGTTTTGTTTTGGACACTTCATCCTCTTGGACTTGGTTTAATATGGATAGTACACAGCATATGAGTAATTAGGGTTGCCACCTTCCTTTGTGGCGAAAACTGGAGTAAAGCCACACCCCTTGTGTCACCAGTAACCCCTCTCCCACCCACATTCCACCCATTTTGTGCCATCGAGATGACATCACTCAGCGGGGAACGCCCTCTTTCTTCGTTCCTGCTGCCTGCTTTCAGCTGATTTACTATGCTTTTCTGTAAAAAAAGCATAGTAAATCATCCAATTTACAAACTCCGATAGTCTGTTTCCTTTTTGAAACAGAATACCAGAGTTTGTACAGTATGTTCCAGACTACCGGAGAATCAGTTTGATTTCCAGATAGTCCGGAAAAAAATGCGGAGGGGTGGCAACCCTATGAGAAATAGTGTTCATACTACTACTACTAATTTCTCAAATGCTTTTATTACCACTTTTAATATTGATAGTTATTGTATTAGGGTATTTTATCTAAGAAATGGAAAATATTGGAGAGGGAAAATTAAGTGAGGGAGCAAGTGGGAATTAGACCTACTTTTGCATATAAGAAAGGCTCAGATTTTAAAAACATACTAGAGAATATTGGTGAATGGAGAAAGTTAGGCTACATGGTCAAGTGTGGGGCTTGTGTTTACTGTAAATACATTTTGGAAGTGAGTGAAATTAAGATTAATGGTTTCAATATTAAAATTCAAGGCAAGCCCAACTATAATTCTGTTAAAGTGGTATACTGTGCAATTTGCTCATCTTGCCCATGTTTTTATGTGGGCAAGACTGAGCGTAAGTTAAAGAACAGGATAGGAGAGGATCTCTGTGACATCCGCTTACATAAAGACACAAATTCCCTAGAAAGACATTATGAGCAACTATGGTCACTAATTTAGGCTCATTGTTTTAGAAACACTGAAGGTCTCTGAAAGGGGAGGGGCATGGCCACTGCTTTTAGAAAAAGCTGAATTAATTTGGCAATTAGGGCTCAATTCCCATTATTGGCCAGGGCTAAATGAAGCCGAGTGTATAAAATGTCTCCTTATGCTAAAGACTATAAGAAGATAAATTCTCCTAAGTATTTACTTTATTTATCTACTGGATTATTGTATTTCTTAGGCTTGGTAAGCTTAAGTAATTCATTTAAATTTGGATGTTTACTCTACCAGCTTTTTCCTGTGTGGGTGTGTTCAGGTTGGCCATTTTAATTGGCCAGGTCATAAAGAGGTGGATGTAAATTATAAAGCCTGATTGAATGAGGGTGGCTTTAAATTTACTTTGTTAAATGGTGACGTTATCTGATGAAGTTTCTTGCAAATGTTTAATAGGACGAAAGCGCTTATTGTGTTTTTATTGGATTTACTCTTAATAAATCTTTGGACCGCTATTGAAGACTTCCTCTTGGCTTTTTGGTGCTTTTATAAGTATTTTAATGAGCACTTTCATCCCAAACAAAGTGAGGACTTCATCAAAATGAAATAACAAAATGGAGGCCAACTTAAATACTAAAATAATGACATGATCAAAGAAAGTTAGCTGACAACTTCTTAAAAACACATTACAACAATAAAAATATAAACATGTTACTATGACCCAGGAAACCCATACCATGTATTTAAACTTCTTAGAAACACTAACCATCCAACCCAATACCATATTCATGGGTGACTTCAATTACTCCACTATTAACTGGAAATCCTATATGACGCGAAACGTACATGCACAGAGATTCCTGGATTTTGTAAACACAAACTCCCTGGACCAGATAGTCAATACACTAACCAGGGGTGCAACCATATTGGATCTGGCCCTCACTAATATGGGAGACTGCTGCACACCCCCTACTGTAATGCCTTCCCTGGTAAGGTCAGACCACAAAATGGTCTCCTTTGAAATAAACCCTGGACCCCCACTAAGCCTGGAAAATTCAGGAACTATTCTAAGGCTAACCTCCTGCTATTAAGTGAGAACTTGTCAAAAGTTCAAGCCCCCATAAACCCTAAGAATACTTTTGCCTATGCAGAACTGTCCACAAAAACCCTATGCAAGCATGTTAATAGCTGCATAGAGGCAGCTGTACCCATCAGGAAGAAGTACAAAACTAACTAAAAAAACAAGCCATCCTGGTGGAATCACAAAATCAATCGACTGTATAACAGGAGAAAGAAAATCATGGCAAAAATTAGGAGGTGCAGCACCCAGCAGGATAAAAGAACTCTCATCAAACTAAACAAACTCCTCAGAGGACAAATAAAGTCTACCATAGCCAAATTTGAGGTAAGTTTGGCCTCCCAGGCCAAGGAAAACTACAAAGCATTCTTTAGCTATGTCCGCAACCTCAAAGGTAATACACAATTGTGTGCAGAGCTCACTGTAAATGAAGCCACCTATACTGAGCCAGAAGATGTAGCAAACCTCCTGGCTGATAAATTCAGCTTCAACTTTACACCTCTCTCTCCTCAATCTTCCCTCAGGAAATATCATCAAATATAACTACCCCTACTATCACTAGGGAACAGGTCTTTAATGCTCTCTCTAAGACCAAGAACACTGCATCAATGGGCCCAGACAATATCCCAAGATGACTTCTAAATAACATGAAACATGACCTATCAGGGCCTCTGGAATTATTATTTAACTGTAGCCTCTAGACATGTTTTGTGCCTCATGAATGGAGAAAGGCAACAGTCATCTCTCTGCACAAAGGTGGGCCATCTACAGACCCTGGAAACTACAGACCCATAAGTCTCACTAGTTTTAGGATCATAGGAAGCTACTAGGCTAATGGCCTAAGGGCCCTTACAAGCCTAGCCAAATTATGTGCCCTTCTCCCAAGGTCAGCACCTATTTCTCCTGTCAAGCAGGGACATGGGTGGAATCCTGGAGGTGAATTTTCTGTCCTCCATCCAGTCATCCATGTTTCACTTAAAACTGTCCAGTGAGGAGCTCTGCTTAACTTGTAAGGTGAGCCTGTTTGCCAGCATGTTTTATTGATCTCACAGGCCAGGTTGTGATCCCTAGTGTGAGTTACCCATGTAGTGTTGGACTTACGGATATGCAGCATTCCCATTAAGGTGGGGTTAGAGAAAGCCTAAGAGGCCAGACAGAGATCGCCTCTGAGAAATCTATAGGAAACAGAGTAGTGAGATAGGGACCTTAGTCTATCCTCATAGGATAGATGTTTGAGACACTGGATTGTCTTTGTCTGAAACCTCTGCAGTCTCTCCAGCTTCTGTAGGTGTTTGGCAAGGTACATACAGAAGGGGGCAGTGTACTCAATTATCAGCCAGATAAGGGAGACTACAGAGAGGTTATGATTTCTTTTTTCCTGGATTCTATGCCCCTGCTTATGAGGTGGGCCATGAAGACTGCCCTGCACAGCACAGAGGTGACATGATGGTCAAATATTAGGTGACTATCTATTTGGGTACTCAAATCTCTTACTACAGATTGCATGCATAGGACATTGCTGTTTATATGGTAATTTGTGGAGACTTTGTTCTCACCAAAGGAGACAATGACACACTTTTTAGCATTGAGTTTGAGGCCATGTCTTTGGTACTAATCATTTGTTTGGGCGAGACCCTCTTGGAGAATGCCCACATCTTTTGGGGAATTGATGACACCTCCTAGTTTGCAGTCATCAGCAAATCTGGTCAGCCACACACCTTTGGTTTTAGCCTGTACATCAGATAAGTAGATTCCAAAAAGCAGTGGCCCCAGGACTGATTCCTAAGACACACCACTAGTTACTGGTCTACTACTAGAGGTAGATTTCCTGATCTTGACTGTGGGGGTTCTGTCAGTGAGTGAGTTGGTGACCCACCTGATGAGTATGGGTTAATGCCTAACTGGGTAAGTTTGTCTATTATGCCCAAATGAGGGATGGTGTCAAAGGCCTTGGCCATCTAGGTGGGCAGTGTGCACCTTTTTCCCTCATGTAGGGCCTTGGTGACTGTTTGAAAGACTTCCACAAGGTTTAACAGGCATGATCTCCCTTTAACAAACCCAAACTGGGTAGGGTCAAGTGCTTGGAGACTGCCAATGTCCTTGTTTATGAGGTCCATGATAATTCTCTCCATGGCCTTACAGATCAGGCTGGTCAAGCTAATGGGTCTATAGTTACCTGGGTCAGTGGAATTACCGTCTTTAACAGTGGCTGTCCTCCACCCACCTCCAGACACTGGACCCAACCCAGTTTGGCTTCATCAAGGGCATATCATGCCTACTCAACCTGGTGGACTTCTTTGAGAAGGTCACCAAAGCAATGGATGAGGGCAAAGTCATTCACACTGCCTACCTTGACCTGGCCAAGGCATTTGGCACAATACCCCACTTGGGTATTGTTGACAAACTCGAGGTTAGGTACACACCTGTATGTCACCTGGTGGATAGTCAACTGGCTCATAGACAGGACCCTGGATGTTAGAACTGGGGAGACCACCTCTACAAAGAGGCCAGTCACAAGTGGAGTCCCTCAGGCATCAGTCCTTGGACTGCTCCTTTTTGGCATTTACTTCTCAGAAGTCAAGGCCAATGTCAGTGGTCTCTGGCTGGTTAAATTTGCAGATAATTGCAAATTAGGATCTGTCACTGAATCTCACAGTGACACATATGTTCTCCAGGAGGGGCTGACACAGACAAACAAATGGTGCCAGAGCCATGGACTAAACTAAATGCCAAGAAATGCATAATAGTATCCTTTGGAAAGTCATCCATCCCTGGTAACTACCATATCGTCAACACACCCCTTAGAGTTAAACAAGTAGTCAGGAACTTTGGGACACACATAGATAGGAATCTAGCCTTTGATCATCACATGTCTACAGTGGTGGGGAAATCATTCTATGTTGGGCAATTTAGAAACAAAGGTATGGCATCTAAGTTCAAGGAAGTCATTGTCCCTCTGTATTCAACATTCATCAGACCTATCACTGAGTACAATGCCCCCTTTGGTATGTACCTAACCAGGCATATCCAACAATTGGAAGATCCACAGAGGTTCCTCACTAAAAGAATACAGGGTGTAAGTAATATGTCTTATGCAGACCGCCTCAACGCCCTATCCCTGTATTCTGTATGTCTACAGGCTTTTGAGGGGAGATCTATGTCTGGCATACAGGGCATTGTCAGACACACTCTGATGGACCTCCTGCATATCCACAAAAAAACAGCACCAGAATTACCAGTTCTAAATACTTAAACCTTGTCTGTGATATAAATAGGACCTGCTGAAGAGATAGGTATGTATCCCAGAGACTACCCCATCTATGGAACAGGCTCCCTATCCATGTAAAGCAGAGTTCCTCCCTAACCCAATTCAAGTGGAACTTGGACAATTGGATTGGAAACCAGAAATTCATCCCTGGTTTGGCACCCGTGTCTCTATTGGACAGACATAACCTGTAGATGGTTCATCTCCCAGGCACATGCTTACACTTATCAAGGGTATCAGAACTTGTCAGAGATTTGGGATGCATGGCTAGGCTTAAAAAGGCCATTGTGGTCATTAACCTAACAAAACCTATGAACCTACAGTGGAAAAAGAAAAAAAAACACCAGTGGAAAATAGACCTTATATATATAATATATATGTATATGTATGTATGGGTCTACTTCGTAACAACGGAAGATCAGAAGAATGAAACGCAGTTTGTGCTTTTCAACAATTTTGTATTCCTTGAATGAGAGTTCTTCCACCAATCCAGTGGTGTGGCATATATATATATATATATATATATATATATATATATATATATATATATATATACACGTTTATATATACATACGGGTCTACTTGAGTTGGATGAAAGACCAGAAGATCGAAATCTGGAATGCCGAGATGAAAACAACGCAACCCCAGGACACCAAAAAACACGTAAGTTTACAAAACACACATAATACACAAAAACACACACACAGCTGCCCCACAATACTAAACAAAACACCCTATACTAACATTAGGCTGCACCCCCCACACCCCCCTACTTTAATATTCTAACTCCAAGATCGCACAGACACACAAGGAAAACACACACCCACACAGTACAGTCCCTCACACACACACACACACACACACACTACAGTCACAACACATACACACACCGCATTTCCCCTCACAAATACACTCACACACACACTTACCTACAGCAGAACACAAAAAGCACTAATTCAAACTCCTGTAACATCGGGAGTTTGAATTTCACACTTTTCGGTGTTCTGCGGTTTCGTTGTTTTCGTCTCAGCATTCCAGATTTCGATCTACTGGTCTTTCATCCAACTCAAGTAGACCCGTATATATATATATATATATATATATATATATATATATATATATATATATATATATATATATATATATATGTCACATGTCACACCACTGGATTGGTGGAAGAACTTTCATTCAAGGAATACAAAATTGTTGAAAAGCACAAACTCCATTGCCTGTGTAACTGAAGAAATAACATCTGTAGAAAGTTGTTTAATTTCTACTAGGGCTTTATTAAACCAAGACAAAGCAATATCATGGGTTATCACAGAAATTAAATCCTTGATATCAATGGTAAATAATAAAGTCTTGAACATGGGTACTGCCCCTTTTAATCTACTTAAAAAATGCCAAGAATCCTTTAAAATATAATCAAAAGTGAAGATGCAACCTTTTAGCATTATGTCAATGATAATATGCATGGCCTCAGTTTTAGAGCCACCAGCTGCAACAAGAGGATGTAGTGGGAGGTTTTCTGTGCATTTGTGCACTTTTGGAATTCCAAAGTATGATTGGATAATTAACCTTCAAAAACTTGAACAAGCTGGAAATAAATTATGTTGAAATAACAAATCATCTAATCATAAATCCAAATTTGAATAGGCTAAGTAGATGTCATTTTTGCAATTTAGTCCACAGAGTCCATAACCACAATACCCGCAACCTTATCAGGTTTCATCAAGCCTGGTGGACTTGTTGGCACTACCAGACTGTAATAGCTTTCTTTGCTTCATGATTAAGTTAAAATTATGTTGGAATTATCGACATCAAGCTTCCTAATATGTTTTCATGCTTGTTCAAACCATGACAAAATGGGATACAGAGGTGGCTTGAAAACATTTTTCGATAAAATTGTGAGGTATTCATATCAGAAAAACTTTTGCTCTTAAATAATAAAGCTAGATTTAGCATTCATGTGAACAGCTTTAAGTCCAACAAAGTATTAATCACTTTCATTTTAATAGAGGATATAAAGGTAATCCCCTTTCAAACATCTTATGGTGTAGGTCTATCATCAAGATCAATGTATAATTAAAAAAATTTAAAGTAATTTTTATTAAGAGTTTGAACAGCACCTGTAGTAGAATCCTCTACAGTTTCTGGAATTCTTGGCTGTCCTCTCCTGCCACATTATGAATAAGACTGGCCTTCATTCCTCCTGTAAAAATGTTGATTCGGTTGGTGCATTTTAGGGTCAGAAATGCCAAAGGGGCCTCAGTAGTCAAAACCCTTTCAATGCTGGTCACACTATCCATTACAGGTTCAACCAGTGGAACCTCTTTATCAAGACATTGCTTGGGTGTTGGATATGCCTGTTTAGACTCATACGCCTATTTGCCCCTTTCCAACTTCTATTCGTTTTTCACCATCACACTGACCTGCAGTGAGTCTCTAGTTTTTGAAACACTTCATTATAGATGTATGTAAGGACACAATATCCTGATTCAATTTCTCATGTGTCTACGACTGTCCTTCATTAATATGCCCATGAGCTTCAAACCAAAGTGATCAAACCACACTAGCAGCTTGCTGTGCAAAAGTGAGTCCTCCACAAAATCATTTGGCTATTTCCACATCCTTAGACTGTTTGGTACATACTGAATTGCAGCTACTGCTAATACCCTCCAAACAGCACATACTGTTGAAGGAGAGAAATATGAACTTCTTCACAATGTTATAGGAAGTGCCTACTAGGTTGTGATGACAGTGCCTTCAAAATAGTTGATGTGTAGTATGATCTGACTAAAAGAGTTGTTTTCAGCAATTGGCATCACCAGGATAGAGGAATAGAATGGGCATCATTTTGATGACCTAGAGCACAGAAACTCTAATGACCTCAAAACATGGAATGCAGAGTTTAGACAACATCACCCTGAATTAGCATTGTATATTCTTTTGTTACTGGTTACATGTCTGATAGTGGGCAGTATGGGTAGTATTTGACAAGGATAACTTAGGAAATATCTGCTTGCTACTTTCTAAATGTTTCATGCCAGGTGGAGGTGGGGTGGATGGTAGTGTCACTTCTTATATGACTAATGTCATATGGGTTACTGTATGGACCTGTTATGAGGTGGGGTTACACTGCTCCAGGCCATGGTGTATACAGATACCTGGTGTATTCCCAAGCATGACTGTGCCATTGTGTGTGTGTGTGTGTGTGTGTGTGTGTGTGTGTGTGTGTGTGTGTGTGTGTGTGTGTGTGTGTGTGTGTTAATATATGTGTGAGAGATGCACATTTGCTGCCTGTCACACAGCTAAGGGGATATGTGTATGGAACTACAATTTGTATCTGTTGTTCTAGCTTCTTTGCTTACACTTACACCCTTCTTTTTTCAGTATTAGCAGAAAGTGAGAGCAATTGATTGCCTACCACAGGGAGTGGGATCCATAGTTAGTTCTCCTCACAAGTAGTGTCATTTGTTTTAAACATTTTCTGGCCTATGTCAAGAGAGATTTATTTATGGCAACCTTCCTATTTTGTCTCCACACTGCAGAGCAGGATGACTGCTATTGCACCCCCTACTGAGACAGTGGCTAAGGAACATCATGGTGATTATACTGGGAATGGGTCATGGGGGACAGGTTCTGGCCCTTCCCTGGCCTGTATTTCACCTTCATTGCCTGAGTAAGCCCTTTTGAAGGATAATGTGGATTAGAGAGCAGTGGTCCCTTGGTGCATATTGCATATATTATCACCCAAGTAGCTATTAGTATTAGACCAACTGGGGAAGATGTGGTCAATTCATTGGCCACCTTGGTGAGGAATCCCTGCAAGTTCACATAGGATCAGGGCCGTATATGGCACACCATTGGTCATACACAACATCCAAGCCAAATGTGCCGTTTTCCTCTTCTGTCATACCCTGTACACTACCAAGCTCTTTCTCCATCACTATTCTACTGCATTGTGTCTCCTTCAGTCCCGTGTCTTCTCATCCCATTGTGTGTACTTCTGCCCTTTTTTGTTTGTTCTCTTCTGTTCTGTGTGTGAGCAGAAGCTAAAGTAGCTCCAATTGCAAAAAGGTGAAAGAGAACAGATTACAGCTGTTTGGCTACATGTGCAGAAAAGCAGAAGACAATCTGGTGAAGAAGATTTGGGACAGACAGGAAAAAGATAAGAGTAAACAAGGGTGTCCAGCAAAGAAGTTGATGGAATATGTGAGAGAAGATCTGCAAGAGTTAATAATGATTGTCGAAGAAGGAAGGAGTGTGGCACTGAATTGAGAGAGGGATGGCAGCAGTTAACATGACACACCAGCCTCATGTAGAAAATTGGAAAGAAAGGGGTTGATGATTCTGTTCCATGTGCATCTCCCTTGCATATTTTTCTACCCCCTTTCCTACTTTTAACTTTCACCCTTCCCTTCTATATGAAGTAAGAAATGGGGCCTTAATTGTTGCCCTCCTCAACCCATTCTGCACACTCCTATAGATTATCTTTTTGTGTGACCCTCAACTTGTTCTTCCTCTTTTGACTAGTTTTTTATACACCCCTTTTTCTCAACCTTCATGCATCTGACAGGTATCCACAAACTTGGACACCATAGCATTGCAGGGATTCACTTCAGAAGCTTGAAATACTGAAATCTCGAATTTCAGTATCTCGAGCCCAAGAAGTAGAATCCACAAAACAACAAAAACTAAAAACCACGAAATTCAAAACCTCGAATACCGGAAGTTTTGAATTTCGCAGTTTTACTACACACACACACACACACACACACACACACACACACACACACACACGCACACACACACACACACACACACACACACACCATCCACCACAGAAACACACACAATCACTCTACTACATGAAAGCATGGTGGGGCAAGCCTCCCTGCACCCCCCCATGTGGGTGGCTGCACTCCCCACACCCCCTACTTAATATTCTCACTCTGAGGTTGCACTACATACAAACACACACAAAACACCACCACACAAGCTACTTTCTCTTCGCACACACACATCACAGCAACAAAACACACTGACATATACCACAGCCCGTACCCAAACCCCTTAACACACAAGCACACTTACCTGAATACATAACCATAGCAGAACTTTAGAAGCATGAAATTCAAAACCTCTGGTATTCGCGGTTTTAATTTTGCACTTCTAAACTTTTGCTATTATGTGGATTCGACTCCTTGGGCTCGAAATACTGAAAGTCGAGATTTCAGTATTTTGAGCTTCTGAATGGAACACCATTGCAGCTGTAAATACTGTATGGCTACATATGTGGACACCACAGTACTGCAGCTGTAAATACTGTATAGCTACATATGTGGACACCACAGTACTGCAGCTGTAAATACTATATGGCTACAAATGTGGACACCGTAGCACTGCAGCTGTAAATACTGTATGGCTACATATGTGGACACCGTAGCACTGCAGCTGTAAATACTTTATGACTACATATGTGGACACCGTACCACTGCAGCTGTAAATGCTGTGTGGCTACATATGTGGACTCCGTAGCACTGCCGCTGTAAATACTGTATGGCTACATAGCTTTCAGTGGTGATAGTGCCATCTTGCTAAATGATACACTAACATGTGCAGGGTCATTAACACCTTAACTGCTTTATATTTCAGGTGTATTGGTCTGTGAGTTCACTTTTTGTTCTCGTGAGATTCCACATTACGGCACATGGTAAAGTTTTGTATTTCTGTGTATGGGTTTCACTATGCAGATGTACACACTTGGATAGTTATGGCACTGCTCAGCTAATCGCATAAGTGCTGCATGTCTCAGTTTGGATATTTAATATCTCCATATGTTACTCCGTGACAACACAAAACCAGTTATTCAAACAATTTTCTAAATTTATAAGAGCAATACTTAAAAGCTGTCCCTACTTTTGTACCTTTGTCCCTGTTGTTTTAGGCTTTGCCCAGATTTCTTCTGCTAAGAGGTTGACAGACGCCTTTTCAGCTGTCCATACAAAGATTCATTGTTAAAAAAATTGTTTTAATATGTATAGGCAGGTACTAAGAGTAACATACATTTAAGTCAGAGGAATTAGGAAGCATCCTTTCTTGAAGCTGGAAAACAAACATTCCATAGGTTATGCTACTATCAGACAAGACCTTTCTCCTTACATCAATCTATGTTTAGATGAACTGAATTTTGTGAGCATGTCTAATGCTTAGTGGGGTTATTATAAATTCTCCTAGTTACATCATAGAATGTTGCTTGCAGAATTTGTGTGTCAGAACATGTACCATCAAATCTGTTGTTTATCAGCCACTTAACTCTTTGCAGAACAATGCTGTCATGTTGATAGTCAGAAGACAGGAGCATAAATCTAAATATTTTATTTCATAGGATCTGCAGGTTACTCTTAGTTCCTTCTGAGACCCTGGCCTCCACTGGGAGACCAGTTATGGCCACTGCTGGCCCATGCAGTTCTGTGAGGGACACTGTTGGCCCCATTCAGAAACTTGGAGAAAGAACTAAATGCCTCTTTCTACTATGCTGCTCCACCTCCACTAAGCAAGACCCAGAGATCTAAAACAAGATTCCCAAACAGAACTGTCATAAATAATTCATTCAGCAATTAGCCATCTTATGCTGTATCACAAGTGTATTAAATTCTCTTCCAATTTTAAAAATACATGAAGCTCCATAAATTTAAAACTTTAGAAAATAATACATATCAAGACAGCAAATTAAACACAGTAAATATAAAGACAGGTATTTAATTTCATACAAGAATAAATACAATAGTGCATAGGGATATAGATTAGCTCTGAGACATGGAATATATTGCAAACACTTTAAGCATAATACAGTACATTTATACTACTAAACGACATTTTTGCTGGTAGTTTTACTATGGAAATGTGCACAAAATTAATGAGATAGCTTCTGGGCATGTAAGTTAATCCTAAGGCACATAAAATAGTTACAAACAGGGTTTTGCCTCATGCAAACAGATGTATAATTAAAAGTCATTTCTGCTAGCTTTTTATTGCAATCATATGTTAGAGCTCTGTAACAGCACAGTATATAGTTTAGCTCATGGAGTTAAAAGAGCCGTAGAGAATTATGTGTATGACATAAATAAAACAAATCAAGTATGTGAGACTGCAGAACACTGGATTTTACCTGGTATGTGCAGGAACTACAGGAAACCAATTCATAAAATAAACATATGGCTTCTTCAAGATCACCTAGCAAGCATATGCTTTAGTAATACATGACATCATGGCTAGACCACGCCAAACACACTGAAAAGGATTTTAAGCATCTCAGATGGCCATCCAGCAGGAGGAATAAAATCTTATGACCCTCAGAATTAGCCAGCAAAAGGACCTCTAATTTACAGGAATAACAGGGAGTCAGGATAACATTAGGTACAGAACACCTGCATACAGTCTTACGGAATAACAGGGAGTCAGGATAACATTAGGTACAGAACACCTGCATACAGTCTTACGGAATAACAGGGAGTCAGGATAACATTAGGTACAGAACACCTGCATACAGTCTTACGGAATAACAGGGAGTCAGGATAACATTAGGTACAGAACACCTGCATACAGTCTTACGGAATAACAGGGAGTCAGGATAACATTAGGTACAGAACACCTGCATACAGTCTTACGGAATAACAGGGAGTCAGGATAACATTAGGTACAGAACACCTGCATACAGTCTTACGGAATAACAGGGAGTCAGGATAACATTAGGTACAGAACACCTGCATACAGTCTTACGGAATAACAGGGAGTCAGGATAACATTAGGTATAGAATACCTGCATACAGTCTTACGGAATAACAGGGAGTCAGGATAACATTAGGTACAGAACACCTGCATGCAGTCTTACGGAATAACAGGGAGTCAGGATAACACTAGGTACAGAACACCTGCATACAGTCTTACTACTGTTACTCTCAGTTTTTGAACTATAGAGCAAACATAGAGCTACAAACCAGTTCAGAGTTATAGTACGGCTCCTCATTTCTCACCTTATGACCACCTTATGGATTCTTGAGTAAAAATAACTCCTGGTTCTCAATAGCTGAGCATCCAGTATTCAGAGGGCAACACGTGATATTGTGGTTCATTTACTTCCAGTGTTAATATTTTTAGTGAGGCCAATATACAACAGGCATAATGTAAATGGCTCTGCTATCTGTTCTTCTGTACATGAATTACAAAACTACAGCACAGCACCTTGGGCAAGTAGCCTTTTCTCTAATTACATTGAGGAGTGTAATCTGGGTGATTTAATTGGATCCAGATGGTTTCTTTCTGCACGTTGCAAATCATCTCTAGTTTACATCAGACTATCTGTAATGAAGAGAAAATCAGAATCTCTTCTTAAAGGGAATCGCTGCAAAGAATTGGTAGTTTAAGCTCCATTCATAATTATGAATATAGCCACTGTTTACTTAGAAACTCATATAAGAGTTTGATTGTAATGCAGAGTATCCATTTATGCAGAAAAGACGCATGCAATGCTGGATCTCCCCTTTAGCTAGGTACTCTGTGCAGAGCTTTCCTCTTTCCCCAGCACATCAACATTTTGAGTTTCCTAACCTGAAAACATCAGTTACTGAACAAGTACATCACGACAAACTCTGTTAGCTTTACCGCTGACCCTTCAGTGTTTTTAATCCTAGTGTGATTTGCTGATACAGTAGGATGCTTTCCTTCCATTTACATAATCAATGTCGTGGTTCCACCTCTAACTTTTGCTGCATAGTTATTTTGTTTCTTCTCGAGTGCATGCTATTAATGACTTCCTGACACAAGGAATTCTGTTTTTTCATTTCCATCCCCATTTACCTCATGCACCTATCTGTACCTCTTGCCCAACTGGTCTAACCTGAGTAGCAGGGTATATGAAGTGCACCATCCGTCATGGGGAAGGGATAATTTATTTAAGTTCTGTGTCCCCTGAGTCACCTGGTAGTACTGACATGACTGGCATGTGGAACATTCAGTGAGGTCATGTGCTCACTTCATCAGACATACATCTCTTCAAGGAGAAGCAGATCTCCTCTCATATAGCTATTGACTCAGCCAGGACCTCTTGTCTTTACCACGGATGCTGGATATGCTGCCCCATGACAGCCTACTCTCCCCCCAGTAGAGGTGAGCAGACACTGCCTAAACTCTCTGTCTCTTAGCTTTACTCAGTCCACAGCACCCCTCCCCAAATGTCACACAATCTTGCTGTCCATCCACTTTAAATAGATGGCTGCTATTTTACTTCCAGGTATACCCCATGTCCTACCTATCCATTCAAGATTTAAAAACTCAGATTAATTCCCACACACTTAACAAAGTATTAATGACAGTTCTTGGACTACAAGTGCCTCCTACAACTTCAAAATGCTATTTTCTACATTTCTTCATTTTTGCAGCTACTACAGAACTGACACACTTGTACCCCCCCCCCGTCTCCTATTTAAAAAGAAGTGATTGCTACTCTAAGGATTATCCTGCTCCCAACAAGCCTGTTATTTAACTGGCTACAAACCACCATAGGCTGTATCTTGTTATGCTCCATTAAGATCAGTGATACTCCAGAATTCCTTAAAAGCAGACAGTTTGTCTGATCTGAACCAGAGTGATGAACAGATTTTGCACTTCCATGCTATATATGGAGTGCCCTATACAGATGCTAATCAGATACAAGGTTGATGATAAGTACACCTGTCATGAGAACTCTTTGGGCCAAAGTCCAATGGGTAGTAAGTAGCAGGAAGCAATGGCAAGTAGTAGAAAGTGTGGTGGTAAGCAGTGGAAAGTGTAGTGGGATGCAGTAGGAAGCAGTGCGAAGTAATGGGAAGTGCAGTGGGAAGCAGTGGAATGTAGAGGGAAGTGTATTAGGAAGCAGTGGGAAATGTGGTGGCTAGGCTTTAAATGATCTTCCTGATCAATTGCCTAGTAACAGGCTATGAACCGATGAACATAAGAGTTGTCAGATATATAGGCATATGTCAGTAGTATAGGAATTAATTTTGACTATGACTTTAAGAAGAGATAACATTTCTGTGGTCAGACCCATGGGCAATTCAGTAACGATTCTTGATAAATGTGCTTCCCACTGCACTTCCCACTACTTTGCACTGCTTCCTACTGCATCCCACTTCACTTTCCACTGCTTACCACCACACTTCCCACTCTCTCAGTGACCACTTTCCTACTTTTGCTCACCGTCACTCTCCCTCTCTACAGCTGCCACCACATACCACATACCACCATCTCTGTACGCTCCTTAAAAAACTTTAACCCCAACACCTTCTCTGACTTACTTAAACAATTTAACTGGAGTCCCCTAAATACACTACCCCTAGACAAAGCTGCCACCTATTTTAATACATCATTTCTAAACCTTCTAGACACCTTAACCCCCTAAGAACAAAAAGAATCAAGTGCAAAAACATCCCATGGTTATCAAAAGACACCTTAGCTGTCATGCGCCTTCGTGATAAAGTCTTGAAAAACTACTACAAATACAAAACCCCGGCCACCCTAAATGAATACAAAATACTCCGCAACAGAGTGAAGAAACTTATCACTCTGCAAATCCTACTATATCACCCTCCAAAATAATCACAAGACTAACCCAAAAAAATTCTGGAATAGTATCTCCTCCCTCTTCAACCCTGGCAAAAAGGAAAACCCGCAACCTGATCACAATACTTCTGATACTGACCTAGCCTTCCAGTTTAATAGTTTCTTCATTGATTCCATATCTAAACTAAAATCATCATTCACTAATAACTCCACTCATCCAGCTACAATTCCAACTACCCCTTCCTCCCCAGGACCGTCCACTTCCCACCTCCCTCTCTTCTCCCTCAAACCCATACCTGTATCTACTATAAAAAAAATTCCTTCTTAAATTAAAACTTTGCTCTAATGCCCCTGAAAATATCCCTTCCTTCTTTCTAAAGACAGCTGCTGAAGCCATTGCCTTCCCCATCTGTATACTTATAAACCGGTCAATCCAAGAAGGTTATGTACCCCAAATTTGGAAAAAAGCCTACATTATTCCCCTCCATAAAGGAGGAAACAACAATAACATCTCCAACTTTAGACCTATTGCCACCTTATCTCCCATCTCTAAACTACTTGAAAAATGTATCCACATACAACTATTACCATACCTCACCAACAGCCACCTACTAACCCCAACACAACATGGATTCAGACCCAGTCACAGCACTTCTACTGCTCTACTCTCCTTCCTCGAAACTGTAAATAAAGCTACAGACTCTAACTATATTGTCTCCACTCTCCTCCTAGACCTTTCTAAGGCCTTTGATACCATCTCCCTTTCCTTCCTGCTGACCAAACTCTCTAACTTACATCTTTCGCCCTCTTGTATCAACTGGTTTTCCAATTACCTTTCCAACAGGCAACAATCTGTCAAATGGAAGAAATCTACCTCCTCTTTCCTCAACACTGACCCTGGTGTACCTCAAGGCTCCATATTAGGTCCCTTACTGTTTAACATCTTCATTAATGACTTCCACCACAATATCCCAAATGCTAAAATAGTCCAGTATGCAGACAACTCAACTATTATCTGTGCTGCAAACTCCATTCCCTCCCTTATAAAACTAACTCAAGATGCCTTCTCAACCACTGAAAAATGGATGCATGATAACCATCTAGCTCTCAATCCATCAAAAACCAAACTCATGCTATTCACCCCATCCAAAAGCATAACTATCGACATAAATTCTTTCCTCATAACCAGTCAAAATAACACATCCCTAGAAATTGTTTCCAAAGCCAAACTGTTAGGAGCTCTCATTGATAATCAGCTTACATTTGATTCCCATATACAAACAAACATTAAAAAAACACATCAGAAACTTGGTATGTTCTACCGCCATATCCGCTTCCTCTTCCCATCCACTAGATTCCTCCTATCTACCACATACCTCATCCCTTCTCTCCTTTATGGTGCCCCACTCTTTACCAACCTAAAATCCACTATTAAAACAAAACTCTCTTCCTGCTACAACAAAATCACTAAATTCACCACTGGGCACAGATCCTCCTCCCATCACTGTACTGCCCTCCACAAACTAAACTGGCTAGAGCTCCATAACTACCTTACCTATACCAAACTAACTCATGCTCATAAGCTAATTTTCAAGTCCTCACTCTGCCCCTCACTCTCCTCCACCTTCACCATGCACCAACCTAGCAGACCCCTAAGAATCAGTACTCAGAACCTAATTGAACTCCACAAACCAGCCCGTCCAGCAGGCAAACTCTTACTCTCCTTTTCCCTTGCCCATCTCTGGAACTCACACCCACCTCATATCCATAGTACCAGCAGCCTTCCCACCTTTAAATCTCTCCTCCACTCACATTTATCATCTCTCTGGGAATGCTCATGTTCCCATCCTGCATAACATCACCAGCTACTTCTCACCCCTTAGTCTACAACTCTTCCCTCCTATGGGAACATACATATTGTAATTAACCTCTTATGTAAATATCTTCTGTACACACCTACTAACTATAGTCTTACTTAACACTTCTTTTCTTTTCCTTTTGCTAGTAAACATAGAGACTAAAAATTGTAAACTGATATGTATTGTTGCATATGCTCTTCTGTATTTTTCCTATTGCATTAACATTTTCTTGTGCTCTGACACTTTAACAAACTGTTATGTTAGTTTATTGTATTTTACTTTTATTCTTACTTGTATGTTTGATATTGTATCTATGGAGCTTTTCTCCCCAGGACTCCATTGAAAATGGGCTCATTCGGCCCAATGGACCATCCTGACAAACAAACTTCAAATAAATAAATAAATATCATATTTAATCCCTCTTCACTCATTCAGCTTGATATATGTGTATGCTTTCCAATGTACATATACCACATAAGCCAGAATTTAGAAATGTTACTTTCACAAGTACGTACAGGCCGAATACCATGGTTGAAATAGTCACTTGTGACTAACTATACAGTATAAGTGACCTTGTGTGTCAGAGTCTGAATAAGTAATCAATTCAGTAAAGGGAGGAGAACAGGTTGCATAAAAACCTGGACAATGCTGCTGCTGTGGGTCACGTATCTACAGGGGCCCAGTAGCAAGCATGTAGCAGGCTCACAATGATGCATGTTCAAATGCACAATGATGCACAGCTACAAGCCCAGCTGAAAGCCCAGATGAGAGCTACACAGCCAAGTCACTACACTGCCTATATTATAAGTGGGAGAATATGTATAGGACAGGCAGGAAGGAGGAAGAACAAACAGAAGGACACAGAGAAGGACAAAAAGAACGGAAGAGTAACACGAGAATGGGGGCCCAAGGGAATTATCTTTTGTGTCAGCTACTCATTTTACTATATTTTCAAGAAAATTAGAGGAGACGGTATGATGGGGAAGGTGTGGGGTGTAACATTAGAGGGATGATATTGTGAGGAAGGTGTGGGGTGTAAAATTAGAGGGGAAGATATTATGGGGACGGTATCGTGGGGGAAGGTGTGGGTAGAAAAGAGGGTAGAAAGATGGCAGCAGAAGGCTGCAAACAAACACAAAACACAGAGAATGACTAACAGGATATTTGCAAACACAAATGGGGGAACCAAAAAGGAGACTCACAGACAAACAGAGGGAGGATAACTGGTGATGAAGATGGTTGGACTATAAAATGGGGAAGGAAACTAACCAAAAGAAAAGGTAATACCACGATGGGGGAAAGGTAAGACAGGCTACAAGACCTTCAGGCCACCTCCTGCCTGTATGACCTGTGTCACCTTGCAAAAATGAAGACTGCAGGGGACCTAGAAGGTGATAGCAAGGCAAGTACAAGGTGCCATGACCATTGCCAAAATGTATCCCCTGTCAAGGATTATACCTTATGAAATATTATTTGAATTTGCGAAAACAAAAACGAAAAAGGATAAGTAGAAAAAAAGAAGACAGCAATGAAGTCCTAGCCCAGAGGCAAAGAGAGATAAAGTCCAGACTACTACCTAGGAAAACAGGGTTTGATTTATAGGCCAGTCAACTGATGATGCTGACAGGAAGGATGGGCAGTGCCTATCATGGGAGTGGTGAGGTTGCTATGATGTCAAGTAGTGGAGGTCTCAGGCATATAAAACAGAAGACATGCAGAGAGGGGTTTACACCATGGTGGCTCAAACTGGTGTGGGTATATCCTGATCCTGTATGTGAAGGAGCACACGTGTGGACATGGGGGGAGCATTACTAGTCCCTGAGAGTGATTCAGTGGTGCACATCACCACCCAGAAAGGGGTTAGGGCCTCACTACAAAAATGTTCTCATTGCCAGGATGCTGTCAACAGCAATACCAGTGTCCCCACTGTCTAGTTGGATGATGACTCCCTGTACAGCCTCCCACTCTGGTGGATCTCAGGATGATCCTTACCATCATGAAATGAATAGACCTGTGTACCACTAAGAAAGCTCAATAATTGGCAGCCAAATGGGAGAAAAAGATAAAGAACAATGACAACAGTAAAGAGTAGAACAAAAGCAAAAGAAATGTTCAGTAATGTTCGCTATATGCCATGGAGGAGTAAAATGCAGTTAATTATGCAATGATAAATGAAAAATAATAGAGAGACCTGACATAAATGTACTGCAGAACTATGTGCACCACAACAGAGATAGTACATGCCAACTAACCAGTCACATGTGCAGGACATTGGCACAGCCCATGAGTCACAAACAGTGTGACTGCAAGGATAGTGAAGCTGGGCAGAAACAGCCTCCTGAACATGTAGTGCCCAGCCTGGAGAAGCTTAGCAGCAGATGGCAGACACATTGACAGATATGGCACTGGGGAGAGCATGCTCAGTACTAAGCTTCAGAATTCCAAAAATAATGCACACGGGACACTTAAACCCCCGATGGTACTATTGTATCCTGATATATGACAGCCACCATAAAGCATCACCTGATAACCTGTTAGTGGTATGTCTGTGGTATGCCTGGTATCTGGCACAAGTATGGGCAGCCGAATGGTCAGTGTAAGAGTTAGCCATGAAAGGCTGACAAGGGCATTGTGCAATAATGACTGCGTATACCGAAAAGGACATGGCACTGAATGTTGTCAACTAAACGAGTCCACAGAAGAAGATGACACCCACAATGGGGATAACACACCCAGGGTCAGCCCAGTCTGCATAACCATGACACCATTGGGAGTACCTGACTCTAGTAGGGACAATAGAACAGTTCCACTTGCAGTTGCAAGGTATATGGCACATAAAGCAAAGCAAAGCAAATCTGTAAGCAATAGTGAAAGTTATTAGCAGTACTGAAACCATGGACAGTGAAGTATGTGACCAATAGATATGCAGCTAGAACACAATCCTGTATATATACCACAATATCTGGACAGGCATGTTTGCCTCCTATGGCATATCAGTCTATTTTTCTCTGAATCTCCTCAGGTACTGACAAACAGACAAAGAGAAAAAGAAAAATACATGTCCATTAACTCAAATAACTGCATATAGCTGTACGGGAATGCCTACCTATTTAAAAACAATTACCAGGTTCACATACTTAGGTTAGAATTCTGTCTTGCCTCCTCTAACCACTTCTTCCCTGATCCTTCAGGATGCTTTAACAATGCAAACACTGTTCACCAGAGTGAGTGACGCCAACTGCCCTAGCAAAACAGTGCCTGGCATCCACTTTGTACTGGCGACCTCACAGGAGTATCCCAGGATGTACTCTACAGTGTTCCTGATGCAAGAGGCAGAGAAACATTCCAGTTTACTTCCTGCAGCATGACAATGCCTTCTAAACTCAGCCCATTCAGAAGCCATGGCTACTGCACAGGTTGATATCGGGAGAAAAAATGGTATCAGATTTACACTGATGCACATTGTAGAAGCTATATGATGCAATCAGTGGGCAGCATGGCAGTGCAACATAGTCTAATGCCACAGTAGACTCCCATGACAACAACACTTATGTGCACAAGGGGGCAGAAGACACACAAGGTATGCAAACCACTTTGGTGTGCAGCAGCTTGCCAGCTCACTGTCAGTCACAGCACAGGGACACAGCACATCTAGGGGGCATGATGTGGATTGCAGGAAGTGCCCAGCTCCCTAAGTGTCACAGCAGTTACTATGCATGATCTCACCTCTTCACAGTCCACAATGCTTTTCATAAGCAGGCAACAACCCCACAGAACAGTGCAAGGCTGCTATACAATGTGCCAGGTGTGTGATTCAGAGTTATTTAGAGTGTCTCAATTGCATGTTTGCTGCATGACAAGCCAAAGCTCCAGAGTAGAATGATGTAAACAGCTGCTGCCACTGAAGTTGTCACTGCACTGTCTGATCTTCTGTAGTGTAGTGCATGGATCCTGAATACAATAATTATATTAGTCTGCAAAGCGAAGAATTGTTTTACATCTGCTGTGGTAAGGTGGCATGTAAGGAAGGTGAAAGGATATTTGTAAAATGTTTTATTGGGGGGGGCTTGCTTCACAGCAGCTTGCTGACAGGGGGACAGAAACACAGGCAGGGCTGAGATGTTGAATAAGAAAAAAAAAACGGGCACAGGTGCATGGAGTCAGTAGCCTACCAAATGTATTGGCCATATCCCCTGGTAGGTTACTCAAACACAGAGGGATGTACTGGAATGTACATACTTTGCAACAGTGTTTCAAGTACAATACATAGTGGATGGGTGGAGTGATGGAGGCACACGATAATTTATACTGGATGTGTACTATGTAAGGCACACAATTGTTGGACATTGCTGGGCACAGGTCACTAAAGGCTGATGACAAGGTGCATGTGACAACACAGTCCATCCTAATGCTGCAATACTGGACATCTGTGGGGAAGTGCTCTGTGATATGGAGTATGCTAGGCCTGGTGACTTTTATGGCCACTGATGCCACATGGGTGCATGATCATTACAAATGATGCTGCAGATACTTGTCCCTCCTCACTGACCAAAGGTGTATGTCCATATGCACAGATATGTACATGGCACCTGTGACAATGTGAGGTATTGTCAGCTATGCCAGGAGTAGTAGCGGCAGTGGATGTGTAACATATGCCAGCACAGCTAGCTGGAATTTAGTAAAAATTATATGTCATTTGTATATCAAACTGATTTGTACAGAAGCTTGTGTTGAAAAATGTATTTGTAAAGCTGCTTGCGTTAAAATGTACCAACAGTGTGCCTTGCTGGACAGAAAAAGAAATATACATGTATTATTGTAACTGTTTAAATGTATATGTTTTAACAGATGATACTGGAAGAGAAGAGCTTAATCTCAGACTTTGAAAATAGTTTGAAATTAAAGTACCTTGCTTAGGCCATAAAGATTGTATCTTACAGTTCCCAGTGAAGCCAGAGACAAAAAGTCTATACTAGGAAGCTTCCTGCATAGTCATTGGGGTGAACTAATTGCTACTCTGGAAGCATGGAGGTTTGAAATTGTTTTATAACTTCCAGGAGCTGCAGCAGATCTTAACAAGGTTGTTTGTGTGTGCGCGTGCACATGTGTGTGTGTGTGTGTGTGTGTGTGTGTGTGTGTGTGTGTGTGTGTGTGTGTGTGTGTGTGTATGTGTGTGTATTATTGACACATATGTGCTAAATCCTGACAGCTTCTAGCCAAGAGGGGTTGCATGGGAACCAGAAGTCAGATGACCAGATGTATGTGATGTCATTCTCTAATCCATCACTAAAATAATGTTTTAATACTAGCTGAGACTGAAGTCTCCAAGCAGTTTTGTAACCTGACAAAGAAGGGTCTCTCACATACTTCATCTTACCTTGCTCTAGTAAGTAACTAGGGAATAATAATTATTTAGATCAAAACCAAGTAAATGTGGAAGAACACTTGAAAAAACAATAATCCACAGAAATATATGCTCAAAACCATAAACGGAGAACTCCAAGGCTGTATTAAAACACGTTTATTCCAAAAATGAACACAAACAAGCGATGGACAAACTAATTACATAAACGCCTTCTAAGTCCCAATATGCGTTTTCGTCTTATTTCATAGACTTCATCAGATGACCAGTGCATAACCTTGATATCAATTTATATTGTTCATTAATTAACCAACCAATACATTCCTTTATTAAACTTTTAAACCACCCAGTAGGAATCTTACCTAATTAATATTGTTTCTTCACAATTAAAACACCATTTAAATGATTAAATACATATTTAAAAACATATTTAAAAAGTTTATCATATATAAAATATGTTACCCACAATAAATAAAAAATATATAAATTAAAATATATTAAAAATATTGTTAAAATACAATTTATTTATATGAATGCATTAGTGTAAAAAACATTTATTCACATTAAATGAGAAACAAAACAGTATGTGACTGCCCTCTAGTGGATATATATATATATATATATATATATATATATATATATATATATATATATATATATATATATATATATATATATATATATATATATATATATATATATATATATATATATATATATATATATATATTTTTTTTATATATATATATATATATATATATATATATATATATATTCATTTAAATTTTTATTTTAAAGTTTCGCAGATCTTAATTTTAACAAGGGTAATATAGATATATAATCATTTAAACCAGGGGATCTGCCTGCTTCTAATGTCACCTGCCACCATAATTCTCTGAATTCAATTTTTTCTTCCCAGGGACCACCTCTAATATTGTTTTTAATTTGTTCTAAAACCATAAAGGAGAATTTAGCTTTTGAACACACCTTAGCATGCCTATACAAGGCATTAGTATCTTTCCCCACTGATATATCATAGGTGTGTTCATAAATTCTCCTTTTTAACATTCTTTCTGTTTTTCCTACGTAAAATGACTTGCAGGACTTACAAATAGTCAAATATACCACACCCCTTGATTCACAATTAAAATGTTCTGGACTGTATATCCATCTATCTCTACTATTCAAATAATATCTGTCTGCGTTTATGATATAAGTGCATTGTGTGCATCGTCTACATTTATATGTACCAACCCTTTGTTTATTAAAATTTACATTATTTTTATTTTCTATTATAAATCTAATACTCTGGGAATTTTTGTATATTATTTTATGTGGAATATGTGATACATTCTCCAGATCCATTAAGGTAATGAATCTCTCCCATTCTTTTAAAAATATATTCTTAATACCATTGTTTAACCCATTATACTCTAAAACAAGTACCTGTTGAAAGTTTTCTCCATTGCTCATTTTGTTACTTTCTTTACTACTAACCTCCTCATTTTGTTCTATACATTTCAGTACAGGTTTAAATCTTGTGTGTCTTCCATTTCTCACTTCTTCTTTAATATCATTAATAAAATTCAGGGGATAGCCTCTCTCTAGGAACATTCTTTCTAATAGTTCACATTCTATTACAAAATCCTTGTCCAAGCTAGTCATTCGATTTCCCCTTACAAATTGTCCTTTAACAATATTCTTTTTACAATGTAAAGGGTGTGCGCTATTGTAATGTAAGAAGGAATTACAATATGTAAGTTTCCTGAATATTTTGGTTGCAAATTTATTCTCAACTTTATATATTTCTATATCCAAGTATTGCAAACAAGTGTCTGATATATTAAATGTAAATTTAAAAAAAATAGTGGTATTACTAATATATTTTATAAATTCAATAAATTTCTCTTTCCCAGCTATCCAAAATATAACTATATCATCCAGGAACCTACAACATAATTTCCAACAATCCTTATATTTGGAATTTAAAATGTTGTTCTCTTCCCACTTAGCTAAAACTAGGTTGGCATAAGTAGGGGCACAAGCTGCCCCCATAGCTACCCCCTGAATTTGTTGATAAAATTCACCATTGAAGTATAAAAAATTATTCTTCAATATTATATCCATTAGCCATACACAAAGTAGCTTCTCATTCTGTGTTAAATGTGGATCTTCATAGACAATTTCCACAAACATTTCCATACCTTCCTTATATGGTATGGAAGAAAATAAGTCTATAATATCCACTGTTATAAATAATAAATTTTCCTGATATAAGTCATCAGTTATTTCTTGGAGAAGGTCCCAAGAATCTCTTAAGATATTTTTTCTTGTTAACCATATGTTTTTGAGTTTATTATCCACATATTTGGCTAAGGGGTATGTTTTGCCACCATCAGCTGATACTATTGGTCTTAATGGGGGGTTATTTTGATTCTTACGAATCTTGGGTATCCCAGATATAGTGGGTATTTTTGGTTTATCAACTTTTAAATATCTAAACATTTTTTGATCTATTAATTCTTCTTGTACCATGTCAGATAAGCTTATATCTATTTTGTTGTAAGCTATATTAACTTAATTTTTGGAAACACTGGTATATCTACTTACATCCCATAAAATCGTACTCATTCTACTTTTATATCTAATGCTATCCATAATCACCACCCCTCCCCCTTTATCTGGTTTCATAACTCTAATGTTTGAGTTCCCTTTTATTTCATATAATGTATTTTTCTTTATCACTCAAATTTGCTTTAAATCTTATATTATTTTGCTTGTTTCTAATTTCTTTTTCCATAATTATTTCCAGATTTTTTAATTGGGGATGTAGAGGTGGATTATATGTGGTTTTACGTCTTAATTCTATATTATTATTAATATTATTTTCAGTTGGTTTCATAACACCCAAATTAACTTTTCTTAAAAACAACTTTATATCTAACAAAGTTTGAGTAATGTTTCCTTTTTTATATGGGATGAATTTCAATCCCTTGGAAAACAATAAAAAAATGCTCTTTCTCAAGTGCTAAATTACTAAAATTGTAAATAGAAAAATTGTTAAAAGTACTGTTAATACCATCAATAGCAATTTCCCTACTATCTCTAGCATCAGAAAGGGGGTCTATTAATATCTCCCCCTCCCCCTCCCCCCCACTGAAAATTTGGTGGTTGCAGTCCTTGTTTATTCATTAATCTTTCTGACCTTCAAAGGGGTGGGAAATTTTCCTCATATTCATAGTTGTCTTCCCCTTGTAGATCAGCCCCATCCCCCTCTTGATGGTGGTGGTGGGGGGGGGGGTCATTGGAGTTTTAGTTTTACTTTCATAGATGTATTTATGGTATTTATTTGAAGGATACGGGTAACTACTGTTGGTATCATATTCTTTACTATCTCTTTCTAATTTCTTACATTTTCTAATAAATAGTTCTTCACTTTTATAATCAATATCCTTTCTAATATCAAAATATTTCTCTTTCTCTTCAGAAATAGAAAAAATCAAATAATTTGTAATGCACTGGTCCAATTCATCTATGTCTTCTTGTATTTTTTTTCTTGACATCTGATATTTTCCTTAATTATTAACCTTAAAACATCTAATCCACATTTATTAAATAAATTAATTAATTCTTTATGAAACATAGAACCCATTATAACATTGTTGGGAAATTTGTAGACCCGAAGGCCTTTCAGAACTATTTCCCTGGTAATACATTCCTTCAGATATTCATTTTCGATATCTAAAGTTCTATATTTATACATTAATTTAGCTACATTGTCTAATTTAGTCCGATAAGATTCACCTGTGGCGTGTTGTTTGTTCATATTATGCATCAGTTTAAACTGATATTTTGTCCGCAGCCATTCATAAGTCTCTACAAAGGATTTAACAGTACCTGGTGTCTTAGCTTTATCATGCGCCATTTTTGCTCCCGCTGATGTGTTTATCTCCTTTTCGGAGGTTTCACCTCTTTCAACTAATTTAAAGACAGCGGGTGTAGCTGCATCATTAAAAGTTTCCCCATGAACAACTTCCTGGTCGCCGACATTATGAAACACGCCCATAAGCTCTCTGGAAGTCGGGTTAACTGTTGCTGTTCCTTTACGTTCATTCAACCCTTCGGTCCTTGGCACTGAATGTTTAGCTAAATTCCTGTAAATCCCCACTAAAGATTGGCTGAGTGGGGTAAGCAGATCTATCAGTTCAGTAAGTTGTCCAATAAGCTTGCGGGATTGTCCAAGTTCATCAAACCCCTTAGCTTCAGGAAGTATCTCCATTCCGGTTCCACAAAAAAGACCAAAACCAAGTAAATGTGGAAGAACACTTGAAAAACCAATAATCCACAGAAATATGTGCTCAAAACCATAAACGGAGAACTGCAAGGCTGTATTAAAACACGTTTATTCCAAAAATGAACACAAACAAGCGATGGACAAACTAATTACATAAACACCTTCTAAGTCCCAATATGCGTTTTCGTCATATTTCATAGACTTCATCAGATGACCAGTGCATAACCTTGATATCAATTTATATTGTTCATTAATTAACCAACCAATACATTCCTTTATTAAACTTTTAAACCACCCAGTAGGAATCTTACCTAATTAATATTAATGTTTCTTCACAATTAAAACACCATTTAAATGATTAAATACATATTTAAAAACATATTTAAAAAGTTTATCATATATAATTGTGAATCAAGGGGTGTGGCATATTTGGCTATTTGCGAGTCCTGCAAGTCAGTTTACGTAGGAAAAACAGAAAGAATGTTAAAAAGGAGAATTTATGAACACACCTATGATATATCAGTGAGGAAAGATGCTAATGCCTTGTATAGGCATGCTAAGGTGTGTTCAAAAGCTAAATTCTCCTTTATGGTTTTAGAACAAATTAAAAACAATATTAGAGGTGGTCCCTGGGAAGAAAAAATTGAATTCAGAGAATTATGGTGGCAGGTGACATTAGAAGCAGGCAGATCCCCTGGTTTAAATGATTATATATCTATATTACCCTTGTTAAAATTAAGATCTGTGAAACTTTAAAATAAAAATTTAAATGAACATATATATATATATATATATATATATATATATATATATATATATATATATATATATATATATACATATATATATATCCACTAGAGGGCAGTCACATACTGTTTTGTTTCTCATTTAATGTGAATAAATGTTTTTTACACTAATGCATTCATATAAATAAATTGTATTTTAACAATATTTTTAATATATTTTAATTTATATATTTTTTATTTATTGTGGGTAACATATTTTATATATGATAAACTTTTTAAATATGTATTTAATCATTTAAATGGTGTTTTAATTGTGAAGAAACATTAATATTAATTAGGTAAGATTCCTACTGGGTGCTTTAAAAGTTTAATAAAGGAATGTATTGGTTGGTTAATTAATGAACAATATAAATTGATATCAAGGTTATGCACTGGTCATCTGATGAAGCCTATGAAATAAGACAAAAACGCATACTGGGACTTAGAAGGCGTTTATGTAATTAGTTTGTCCATCTCGTGTTTGTGTTCATTTTTGGAATAAACGTGTTTTAATACAGCCTTGGAGTTCTCCCATTATGGTTTTGAGTACATATTTCTGTGAATTATTTAGATCAGTCAGAACAATATAGTGACATTAGTTAAGTATTGTTTTTCTGCAACAGTGTGAACCTGTCCACCTGTGTTATTTTTAATATTTCCTGTGATTGAAACTCTGGTGCTTATTGTAAATAGATATCTAGTATTTTCACATTATTTTCTTATTTATTATTAAATATATTTAAACTTTTCATTGTAGCTGTCTTTTGCAGAATGTTTTAATCTCTGAGAGTACTTATATTCATTTGGTGACAGCTCAGGCTACTCCTGAAAGCCTTGCTGTTGGTCAAATTACCATTTGTATTAATATTAATTTCACTTAGTATAATTTGGTACCCTTGCAAGAGCCTTAAAGTAGCTGGCTTTGGAGTGTCTGGTGGTGGTGTAACTACCTTATAGTCTGGGAAGAAGGGGGCATAGCTAGTAAATCTGTGCCAGCCTTTCCCAGGTGAGTGTGTGTGTGTGTGTGTGTGTGTGTGTGTGTGTCTGTGTGTGTGTGTGTGTGTGTGTGTGTGTGTGTGTGTGTGTGTGTGTGTGTGTGTGTGTGTGTGTGTGTGTGTGTGTGTGTGTGTGTGTATGTGTGTGTGTGTGTATGAAAATCAAATCTCAAAGAGTGTGTGTGCCGGCTGTTTGGAGCAGGGATATGAAGCACCGGAAAACCTGGCTTGGATACTCCTCTGAGGACCCAACCCTACAGCTGTGGAGAGAGAGAGAGAGAGAGAGAGAGAGAGAGATGGGACCCAGCCCCCAAACTGACTGAGTTTCCTGTGTGTTTTGAACAGAAATTGTGCTTGGTGCAGAGAGCTGTATGAGGAAATACTGAGGGTATCCACTTTTGTTCCAAGTGAATGTCCCTCTCCAGTGCCAGTGGTGAGGATTCAGACTCCTTGATTACTGGCCCACAGTGGGGATGTCACAGCACCAAAGAAGCATAAGCACCTAGAGAGATTCACCCAGGTACAGACTGATGTGCTATGGCAAGCTCAATGACCACAGATGGCAGATTCTAACCACAGACATGATTGATCAGGCCTTTTGTGAATGTGTGCTGTCAGCTGGTTGTGGATGTAAATGCTCTTGGTGGCCACTGTAAATCAGCCTAACAGGTCTATTTCTGGGTCACCAATATAAGTTTTACATGCCTGCACAAAGGCTTACAACATGGCATGGGAGAGGATAGCCATGGATGAAGTTTTGCCCTCACAAATTACTTTTATTAAAATGTGGCAAGTACTGGTGTCCCTGTCTGAGGAGAATGGACAGACCCTGATACTTGGCCGAGGCCTGGACATTGGACCTGAATTCATCACGAAATGTGTTGCTGAATGGTAGCTTGCAAGTATGGCAGGTGCAAACGGCTACATACGAATCCAGAAATCAAACAAAGCCAGCACCAGACCAGACACATTCACTAAATCTTTATTATAGAACAGAGAGTTCAAACCGGATTCGGCACAGAGCCTTCATCAGTGATAATGCAAAACAAAAAATGTGCTATTTAAATATACAAACAACCTCACTTCCTGTGATGTCATATCCCCCTTTTTATCACACCATCCCATGTCCCTATTTGGGATACACCATACTGGTATTTCATTATGCCAGTAGTGCATTGTTGGGGCATATCTGTGCGGTGAGCTCACAGATATGCAATAATGGTATAGCTCCCCTACAAGCACATCTGGTTTGCAGGCATGAAGGCACATCATACAAGAAATGCCTGCTTATATTCATACACTTTTATCTGTACTGCTGTTCTGGCCCTGGACATATCCTTGTGAAATATTAGCAGTGTTACATGGATGTTGATCTGTCTGTTTGTACAGGTGGTACAGTCCTGAGGTCCTCTATTACAGAAGAGCTTAAGCTTGATATTATTGCTGCATCAGAAACTGGTGATTATGGTGGCCAAACACATAGACAATCTGAGGGACAGTGACACTGTTGGCAATAGTATCTGTGGAGAGCACATCCCCATGAAAATGCAGTGACAAAGCTCTGTTTACTGTGGAGCCTGCCTCCTCCTCACTGGTGCTCATGAATGGATAAGTCATTCCTGGTGCCCAAACATGCACTAGCAGTGGACAGTGGCATCACAACAGAACATGTGTACAATAATCAGGCAGTGGAGGGCTGGTGGTTGTCAGTGCCATGGTTTCAGCTCATTGCCTGAACTGCATGTCGCAATGGGCATTGCAAAACAGATATGTAGGGTTGTCAACCAGGCACAAGCACTGTGCAGATGCTACTAACCTGTATGGTTGAGGTGATTGGTGCACTGTGCAGTCTATGTGATGACATATGTGATGGCATGCAACATATGCCTCAGCTAACAGTTGTATTGGACAGGCATCTGAGTGCCTCCATTGCCTCTATGGGGCCATCTGCCCCTACACACTAAGACTGCTGCCATTCCTATGGCTTTTCCTTATCTGACTTAATTGTGGATTCACACCACATACTGCTACCTCCTCCTCACATCCCATAGATGGTGAACCTGCAGTGGCACAACATGGTCACTGATGCAGATCATACCTGTCAAAATCTTAGAGCAAGAAATCTGGACAACACCATAAATAATGGGGTGACAAAGGTCCAAAAATAATAACAATTGTTAAATATTGCTCTATCAAACTAAGAAAATTAAAAGAATAACAGATTTTGCTGTAGCAAGAAATTTCTGAAGGGTTTGAAGTCTGAAACTCAAATGTTTGTCATTATTTTCTGACTCTAGTCTTTAATAACTTGTCAGTAATTTGCCAGAAAACCACAATTTTATGAAAAATGGGCCAAAAATATGAGGCAAAAATCTGGACATTCTGTGAAAATCTGTACAGTTGAGAGGTATGTTGCAGATGTAGCCTGCATAGTAGTCTTGCACATGGCATGGTCAGGTGATTGCAGATGCACAGTTCACTTCTGTCCTTGCTGGTGAGTGGTAGTGACAATGCTATTTCTCTGAAGGGACACACCCATGGCCAGGGACATTCATAATCAAGGCCACTCCTACCTGAATTTCCACACCTGTTACAGCTTCATATGCACAATGCAATGACATCTCCAGGTACTGTGTCCCCTGGAAGCCCTTCTGAGAAGTATCCACTACTGTGGACAGCTTCCCTGTCTATGCACATTATACTATCTCCTACAATCTCCCAGCTATGTCACTGCTTCCCACATCCCTACTTCCTTCTCTTCAAACAATGTGCTGATCCATATCCCTGTGCCCTTCCTACCTGTATATAATATATATAAGATGCCATCTCTGTCTTGCCCTAACTGCTGTGCTACTTGGGTAGGTAATGTCTGCTGCACAGTGTAGGCAGACAATATACTATACATCATATCATGTCTGTAGTAAGGCATGCATCACTTTTTATTTTTATTGTGTCTAATCTGCTCCATATCTGTGGATTAGATACCACCACTTTACCAGTACCACAAGGTAGTGTGCCCAGCTTTGCCTCACATGCTCTTCTCCTGTTGCTGGTTCCACTGGACCTCCTCCACGGCTGGATCCAGTATGTCTGGTCCTCCAATAGCAATTCCTGCCCTACCTGTCTGCATACCAGCATGTTGTGCAGAATTGCACAGACAACAAATACCTTGCTGGAGGTCTCTGCAGCATAGCGCAGTGCATCAGCAGGAATCTAGGCAGTGGATGTAGGCCTTCAACTGTATAAAACATACACATGATCATGTTAAAGGGCTGCAACAGTGCAGTGTTGTATTGCATCTCCTCCATACTATAGCGGTTGTGTATCATTGTCATGAATCATGGCTCCAGGGCATATCCAGTAGTTGAAAACTGACAAAAGCTTAGAAAACAATGACTGGTAATTTCAAAGGTTTATAATGTCATATAGAAAAACTCCCAACTTGATTAAAACTTGTAATACACTTGGTTGCTCCATATAAAAGTACATTGCTGCTACCTTGTTGCCGTTACCCCTGCTTCTCTTTTGTTTTATTGAAAAATGGACAATTGCACATCATGTGACATGTTAGTTTAATTCATATATAGAACACTAATACTATGTCCACTAGTACAAAGCAGTGGCTGCAGGCCACGCTCATTTTTTTTGTGCATTCTGGTTGCCTCACTTCTTCAGTCGGGATCAGCATCATCATAATACAAGATGCAGATGCTGATCTGTGTTAGCTAGCAATATGTGACTATCTGATACCTTCACCAATACTTGTATTATATATTTTTAATTAAAAATGACAATTTTCCATGATTTCACAACTAAGTTTCAGAGGCAGACTTTGTGGTGGACAAGTACATTGATGCTTTACCAGCATGAACAAGTTAAAGCATAGCACTACAATTAATCCTGATCATTAAAGTCTGATGAAAGAAAGACAAAACATTTACAATTTCTATATTTTGACAACACAGAGAACCATCATTAAATAACTAAGATAGCAGATGATCTGTCTGTGGTTAAATGTAGTCGAAATTTAAATGCAATATAAGGAATACTGGGAGAGTGTCAACTAATAAGAAAAAATATGTCAGATTAGGAATAAAACTTTGGGAATCTACTAACAACAATATTTAACAGAAATATTTAATATTTATAAAACGGGGACCTTGACCACAGTTATAAACTTTTAGTTATGTACTCACCATAACTTCAGATGTTTGGGATCCATCTCGCCTACATTCTGACTGATGGGTTCGGAGCCGATCCCTCGGCTCCGACTCGGCACGCTTATGCCAAAGAGCGAAGTCTCTTATTGGCTGAGCTTATTATATCCCAGGATGCACCACTACCAGTCCCCCAGATCTAGTTTGTCCGCATACATGCACACATGCACGCACTGATTATATAACATCGTCAGATGAAACAAGATAAAAACAGTAGAACTCAAACCGTTCAATCTCTTCTGATCTCCAAGGCAGGGGGAAGGAGGGTGGGTATTAGGAATGTAGGCGAGATGGATCCCAAACATCTGAAGTTATGGTGAGTACATAACTAAAAGATGTTATGTGATCCTATCTCGCCTACATTCTGACTGATGGGACAGCGTCCTAGCACCTGAATCCTGGGTGGCTCACTGGAAAACACTCCTGAGTACCGTGGAACCAAATGATGCTCGCCCTTTAGATGCCACATCCAATTTATAGTGGGAAATGAAAGTGTGCGGATTGGACCAAGTGTCAGCAGCACAAATGGGAGAAATAGCGAGCTTGGAATGAAAAGCTATAGAAGTCGCCATAGCTCTGGTAGAGTGAGCTTTGATAGATGTTGTAAGTTGCTTATTCAAGAGGAATAAGCCTGAGTTATACAATCTCTAATCCATTTGGAGATAGTAGCTTTGTGATGGTTTTACCCAATTTATTGTCTGAGAAGGACACAAACAACTGGTCTGATTTACGAATTTGCTGAGTCCTGTCTAAATAGAAGCGCAATTGCCTGTGAACATCCAATTTATGGAGAGTGTATTCTGCTTCATTGGAGAATTTTGGAAAGAAAACTGGTAGCTCTAGAGATTGTTGGAGACAGAGATTAGAACAGACCTTTGGGACAAAAGATGGATTAGGCCTAAGTGATACTCTATCCTTGTGAAAAATCAAGTACGGTGGTTTGATAGATAGGGCTTGAAGCTCTGAAACTCTTCTTGCAGAGGTAATTGCAACTAAGAAGGCAGTTTTCCAAGACAGATATTTTAACTCACATGTAGCAGCCGGTTCGAAGGGGAAGATGTTAATGCACGAAGCACCAAATCAAGATCCCACGGAGGCGCAGGATGAAAAACTGGGGGTCTTAACAGGCCCGCACCTTTAATGAAAGTTTTGCATAATCTGCTGCTCATCAATGGAGGATCCATGGATTCGTGGAATTTAGAGATAGCCGCTAGTTGGACTTTAATAGTAGAGACAGAAGATCCTTGATTAAACAGGGATGTTAAGAATTTCAAAACCTCTGGGATTGGAGCAGTGATAGGGTCTAAGCCCCTGAGTTGAGCCCAGATAGCAAACCTCTTCCACTTACTGAGGTACAATTTCTTAGTGGTGGGTTTGTGGGCCGAAGATAAAATGTGAATAACTTCCGGGTCTAAGGTGTGATTTCTGACTAAAGTCGGAACTGGAGGAGCCAAGCTGTCAACTTCAAGGAGTGAAGGGACTGATGTTGTCGTCCCGACTGATGAATTAGCAGATCCGGAGTTAGATCTAAAGTCCAAGGATCGCCCACCGCATGTTTCTTCAGGTAGGGAAACCATACCTGACAAGGCCAGTCTTGAGCAATCAGTATCATTGTGGACCCCAATTGAGAGGCTTTCTGAATGACTTTGGAGAGAAGTGGAATCGGAGGAAAGGCATAAAGTAGCCCTGTTGGCCAAGGTTGTGCTAGAGCATCCATAGCTGCTTCCCCCTGATGTGGAGTCAAGGAGAAGAACCTTTTGCACTTTGTGTTTAGTGGTGTTGCAAACAGGTCGCAGCACGGCGTCCCCCATCTCCTGAAAACCTGAGCTGCTACTGTTTCATTTAGGGACCACTCGTGAGGAGAGAGAATTGTCCTGCTTAATCTGTCTGCCAATATATTTGATTTCCCCGGAATGTGGGTCGCTACCAAGAAACGGCTGGTAGCTACAGCCCATTCCCACACCCTCATGGCCTCTCTGCAAAGGGGGTAAGATCTGGTCCCTCCTTGTTTGTTTAGATACCAGACCACCGACATGTTGTCTGTGTGGATGGTGATTATGCCCTGAGGGAGAAACTTGTGTAAGGCCTGTAGGGACAGAAGTACAGCCCTCATCTCCAATACATTGATGTGGAGAAAACTTTCGTCTGGAAGCCAGGAGCCCTGAACTAACCTGCCCAGACAATGCCCCCCCCACCCTGTCTGGGAGGCATCTGTCATCAGGGTGACCACTGGAGAGGGAATAACAAAAGGACTTCCCTGATTTAGATTGGATGTCTGAAGCCACCAGCGAAGGTCCCGTTTGCATGTTTCTGTAATCATAATGGGGTGATTGAGGGGAAGATCCTGAAAAGACCATTGAGTCGATAATAGCCACTGAAGAATCCTCATGTGCAATCTTGCCAGAGGAACTAGAAGAACCGTGGCAGACATCGAACCTAAAACTTGTAGGACCATCCTGGCTGGGGCCTTGGATCTTGAAATCAGGGCTTGAACTTGGCCTTGTAAAGTTTGGATCCTTTCGGTAGGAAGAAAAACGCACATCAATTTTGAGTCTATCTCTGCTCCTATGAACCTTATGCGCTGAGAGGGCAGCAAGACAGACTTTGACCAATTGAATGTAATTCCCAGGGTAGCACCCAGGAGATGGTGGCTTTGAGGTTGTCCATTAGTAGATGACTGGTGGTGGCAGTCAGGAGCCAGTCGTCCAGATAGGGAAACACTTGGAATCCAAGACTCCTCAGGTGAGCCGTTACTACTGCCAAACATTTGGTGAACACCCTGGGGTCTGTGGTGAGACCAAAGGGCAGAGCACAAAATTGGAAATGACTGTCTCCCAGGCTGAAGCGCAGATACTTCCTGGACGCCCGATGTATCGGTATGTGATAATAGGCGTCCTTGAGATCTATGGAGCACATCCAAACATCCTTCTCCAATAATGGGAGAATGGATTGTAACGTGACCATTCGAATTTGGATTTCGTGACGGATTGGTTTAGTCTGCTGAGATCCAATATTGGTCTCAGGTCCCCTGTCTTTTGGCACTAAAAAGAACCTTGAGTAATTTCGGATCCGATCTGGTCTGTGGGGACCGGTTGGATGACTCCTTTTTCTAGCAGCTTTAAAGCTTCTGCGGCTGCAATTTCCCTTTGACTGGGTGGTGGGTCCGGGATTTTTGGACGGTGGGGTGAGTGTGTGAAGGGGATGGTGTAACCTCCGGCAATAATCCGAAGCACCCATCTGTCCTGAGTGATTGACTCCCAGGCTTTTAGGTGCTTGGCAAAACGGCACCCGACTGGCTCCGGAGCAGCACAGCCGGGCAATCCCTCATGAAGTGTGGGAGGCTGAAGAGCCACGAAAGGACTCGCAGTCTCCAGAATTGCGGGCCCTCTGCCGCCTCTGGGACGGCGTCTCCCAGAAAAATTTCCAGTCCTCTGCCTCTGGAAGGGGAATCTTCCTGCTGTTGATGGAAAAACTTACGTGATTTGCGGAACCACATCTTCCCTCCTCCTTTAGCCTTGGGATAAGGCCGAAAGGGAGTGGAATAACGTGCACCTACGGCAGATAAAGTTTTTCCTTCTTGCTCACAGCGGGTAAGAGTGTCTTTAACCTTAGGTCCAAATAAAGAGGACCCATCAAAGGGAGCGTCGGCGAAGGAAGACTTGAAGGCCTCCGCAAAATGACACAAACGGAGCCAGGCTTGTCTCCGTAGAGCCACGCCTGTGCCTGCCGCTCTACCCGCCCCTTCGGCCACACTGAAATGAGCCTCATGGACGAGTTAGAAATTGAAGCAAGGATAGCCAACTGAGAGCTAACCGACTGGGCTAACTGCTCAGGTAGGTTACCTGAGAGGGAATCTGACAGCTCCTTGACCAGATCCCTCTGAAGCCTGGTAAAATGTGCCAAATAATTCAGGGACCTTAAAGTAAAGGCCGCTGAAGTCAGGGCGCGCTTCCGCATCGGTCCATGCTCCTAGACTCCTTATTAGGAGGATGGACGGACGTTGAAGCCTCTGCCACGTCCTGTTGTGTAGCAGATGCCACCACCATGGCATCTACAGCCACGCCTTTAGTGAGGAACTCCTTCTCGGGTGGGGCAGACAAAAATTTGTTAGGACGAGAAGGGACTGGTTCCACGGTATCTGGATGTTCCCACGCCCTCCGACAAACTAAATCCAGGAGCTCGTCAAAGGGCGGAGACACCCAGGAGGCGGAGGGCTGAGCCCCGAAGGCCTTGAGGAGCACTGACTCATCAGCAGAGGGGGGTTTGGATATCCAGCCGCCTCGTTGTTTGAGGATCTCTAAGATGTCTGCAAATGAGACATCATCCGAGGATGACTTCGGGGACCCCTCTGCATCATCAAGATCAGTGTCCGATGTAATAGACACGGGGGAGTCCACGTGCTTCCTCTTGCACAATCTCTTCCTTGGGGGTTCCTCTGAAGACAACTCCGAAGAACCCTCAGGAGGAGGGGAACCCCCAATGGGGGTAACCTCAGGCCCAGGGGCTCCGCTGCCTAAGGACAGGGAACTGCCAAAGACCCAGTCTCCACGCCCAGGGAAGGTGCCGGTAAAGCCGGAGAGATGGCCGAAGAAGACTTGGCCAAGGCACTCCTCATAGCTCTGAAAGCTGGACCCCCAGAATCCTGGGAGTGTCCGGTCCCCGGAGCCATGATAGCAGACGGAAGTCCCGCAGCCGAAGCACTGAGAGGGAGGCTCGGAACCGATAGCATAGGTCCCGAAACATCACCCCCAGGTCCAGCCGAAGAAGTCCGTGTACCAAACTCGGACCCGAAGGCCGGGGTTGGAGTAAGGGTCAGAGCCGACCCTAAGATCTCCACCGGCTCCAACAGCACCTGCTCCGACGGAGCCGAAGCGGTCGGAGGAGGAATAGCAATGACATGGGCATGGGCCATCGGCTCCGAAGCCAACTGGGTCGGAGCCGAAACAAATTTTTGAAAGACTGGGGACTGGAACAGTCTTTGGAGCACCCTGTCTATGTCCGAATCTGACATCCTCGATGACCTAGAGGATACTGAACGGGTTCGAGATGGCCTCTCCAACGGCCCCAAGGGGCAAGGGGACCGGCTCCGAGGCGACTCGATGACTATCGGCGCCGAAGGAATACCCACACTAGTTTCCATCGGTGCCGAGGAGGACTTCGGTGCCGAGGAGGAAGTGTCTGAGCGGGCAACCTTTGTCGGCTCCGAGACCAGTGGAGCCGACGAAGGTGACCCGCCTCTCGATGCCCCAGCCATCGGCTCCGAAGCCAGAGGAGTCAAGACTGGTGGCATCGAGGCAGACCGTTCCGCCCTCGGCTCCGAAGTCCTTGGAGCCGAAGGAGAAGCCTGCCTATGTCTTTTGGCGGTCGGATCCGACGGACTGGTCGGAGCCGACGCCCTTTTCTTTTTAGCGGGAGAAGGAGAGGATGCTAAAGCTTCTTCGAATGAGGGTTTTACCAATCCCTAACAAAACAGAAGTCACCTACAATCAAAAAGACCGGGAAAGGCCTTTACACACAAGAGGTACTCCTAGTCAACACTCACAACACAAGAATTTACTAAGTAAATTCCACCAAACTCACTCAAAACACAAGAATAGCTGTTAAAACAGCTTTTGTTGAAGAAAAATAGAAATTCCTGACAGAAAAACTAGTGAAATTAATCACTACTTAGCTCAGCCAGCTCGAGACCACGTCTTCACTTGTTAGCGGCAAACGAGATCTGGGGGACTGGTAGTGATGCATCCTGGGATATAATAAGCTCAGCCAATAAGAGACTTTGCTCTTTGGCATAAGCGTGCCGAGTCGGAGCCGAGGGATCGGCTCCGAACCCATCAGTCAGAATGTAGGCGAGATAGGATCACATAACATCAATATTTCGGAACTTTATAGACTAGCTTCTCTGACCATATGACAATATGATATCTTTTGGCCTCAGAAGTAGATGCATCTTCAAATTAAAAAAAAAAAAAAAACATACATTTAAAGATAAAAATAATATCACTGACCAGTTCTGGGAAGACCACATACACATTAGCATCTTTTATGAATTGTGGTTGTTAGTCTATAGGCTTTGAATGAAAAAAAATAACAAAGAATACCATATCTTATGAGGTGTGATAGGGAGCAAGGAAATGTGAGTGTATAATCAAGTGAATTGTACTAAACATATTAATGTTATCAGCTGTAAATAGTTTAGAGACATTAAGAAATTATAAAGTATATATATATGGATCTACCTGACTAGATCGACAAGTCAGAACACCGACAAAGCGCCAGAAGATCGACAAGGCAGAAGACCGACGGAGGAAGACACCGACGCTGAGAACACTGAGATGGGGAAAGGATGTGTAAGTATGCGGTAGTGACGGACGTTAGGGTGCGAGTAAGGTAAGTGTGCGATGTTGATGGTCTGTAAGGATAGGGGTGGGATAAGTGAGTTAGGGTTAGGGCGCGGGTTAGGTAAGGGTGCGAGTAAGGTAAGTGTGTGATGTTGGCGGTCTGTAGGGATAGGGGTAGGATAAGTGAGTTAGGGTTAGGGCGCGGGTTAGGTAAGGGTGCAGTAGTGATATTTTTTGGGTTAGGGGCGGGTTAAGTGAGTTAGTGTTAGGGCGCGGGTTAGGTGAGTGTGCGATAGTGACGGACCTTAGGGTTAGGGTTTCGGTTAGGGTTGTAGATAGTTGTGTATGTAAGGGTTAGTGTTGGTTTGTAAGGATTTTGGTGTGCTTGTGTTGTGTGTGTGGTTTTGGACAGGGGATTTGTTTTGTTTGTTGTTATGATGTGTCGAGTGTATGAGGTGTCGTGTTTGTGAACTGTCGATGATTTGGTGTCGGTGAAGTTGTCGGTGTTTTGAACTGTCGATCTAGTCAAGTAGATCCATATATATATATATATATATATATATATATATATAGATATATATATATATATATATACATACATACACACATACACATATATAATATAGATATATATATATATATATATATATATATATATATATATATATATATATATATATATATATATATATTTCTCAAGGGGAAACATTCAGAAAAGTATAATTTTGCAATTAATGTGTGAGATAGAAATCTGTTTTTGTCACTGATTTCAAATAGTGAGATGCAGTTACTTAAATAAAGGAGATATTTAAAATAATGAAACAAAATACTACCAAGGTATAAGATGGTTTAGCTGCATTTTATCAAATTGACTATTTTTTATTACAGTAGATATGGTAGAGTTTGGGATTAGTTGGGATATAAGGGAGTGTCAGGATTTAGCTAGTTGTTCTAATGTTAGACATAGTGATTAGTATGCTGGGGATAAGTATAAAATACGAAGCATAACAATACAAGGCTGACATTTTTAGTTTAAATGTATTTGCTAACTGTATGGGTATATTAATAAATTATATAAAATGAAATATACTGATTGATAAAACAGAAATTTTTGATGTGGCTTCCCTGTCATCTTCAGTTACAATGGGGACAAGTTTCTTTATGCAAAGAATTATTGCTTGTCTTCTAAATGCCATGTTTTGCTGTTATCCTTGCTTGTATTTTTCAGACATGTACCTTGTTTATTTCATCTGCTATTTGTGATACACCCGCCTTTACATATTGTAATGGGTGTCTCTGACATATGCATTGTCTCTTGGTGTGTACTAGATAATTTTCACACCTTGTGCAGAGATGCACCCGGACAGCCACATGTGTTTGATTGGTAAGTATATAGGTGAGAGTTTTAGTGTGTGACACCTGTGTTTGAGTGAGTTTTATCCAGGTGCTTCAATTTCCTCTCACATTCCAAAGAAATGCAATAGGTAAACTGGGCATTCTAATTTAACCATAGTTGTAAGTGCATGTGTGTGGTATGGAAGAACAACCATAGCGGGTCTAGCCACCTGAATCTACAAACACTGGTTCTAGATGAATGTGACACCCTGACCCCATCTTTAGAAAATGGATAAAGGGGGTTATGGATGGATAGATGGATGGCTGGATAGCTGGATGGATGGGTTGGTATTTGGAGTTAAATAAATAAATAAGCATACTGTTTTATTGGATATCATATGGAAGTTGGCTTATGGCAGATTATGTATTAAACAACTAATGAAGTATAAAATAAAGGAAAAAAAAATGTTTGGTATATGCAGTTGTCAGCAAAAAGCACCATTTTAACAGGTTACATACTGGCTGTTTTTGGAAGTGAGGTTAAACTTCTGAGTAAAATGTCAAATGCCATTAGGTGGAGGAGACAATGGAATGAAGCAGGGGATTTAGAAGAAATGATACAGTTACTGTCATATGTTTATAGGGTTCCACTTTCAAATCTCAAAATACTGAAATATTGAATTTCAGTATCTCAAGATGAAAATAATGAAAGCTAAAATCCCAAAACACATAAATTTTCCCAGGGGTAAGTAAAAACTTGCCGAAAACTACAAAGTACACACCATGCCATCGGAAACCCACCTAGATGGGGGGCTATGCCCCCCCACCCCCTCTAACTATATATACCAACTCTGGGATCGCACTACAGTGGGGAAAAGGTCATATCTCCCTACAATGGGCAAGTGTTTACTTGCTCTGGGAAAATGTATGCGTTTCGGGATTTTAAATTTCGTTATTTTTGTCTTGAGATACTGAAATCTGATATTTCAGTATTTCCAGATTTGAAAGTGGAACCATTTATAGATATTGTGAGATTTTACTTAAGAAAATATACAATTACTAAACAATAGATTTTAAGTGAAACACAGTACTACTGTGATAATGTCATAGGAAAAAGTAGCTGAATGTCTTCCTTTTTTCAATGCTCTGTGTAAGAATGCTTTCCTGAAATAGTTTTGAACCCTTTGTAAAAATTTATTGTTTTTTTAGAAGTATGTCTCATTTTTTTAACTTTAATTTTAAATATTCTGAAATGCTATAGCCTCTGTTTATATAGTAATTTGATTTTTTTTTTTAATTTTCTTTGATTTCATTTTTTTATACTTTGAACATTAATTTTTCAGTAGAAAACGCTCATTTTCTGACAGGCACAAAAAGATCATTAAGACCTAATTTAGGTAGATGTTACCCCCATTTAATATCTTATCTAGCGATGACACATAAACAGTGAAGTACCTCATCCCCAACGCATTGCAGCATCAGTATAAGAGCATGAACCTAAGCATCTAGTATAGGGATAGAACCCACAACCTTTTGATTTTCCTGGCATTAGAGGTGAGTGCACTATTTGCTGAACCTCTGAAAGTACCTTGAAGCATGGTATTGATAAGATCCATGCTTCCAACTAATCCTCCATGCTCTCTGCCTTAGAAAGGTCTTGAGTTCACCCCTTTGTCTACCTATACTGAGCTCCCCTAAAGCTTATGACTACCTCTCCATCTAAGCACCCGACAAACCTTCACTGTCAACTTGGTTTCCTTACAACAAGCCCTAGCACCACCTACCCCTTTGTCATTCATTTATATTTGACTCCATTCTCTGCCCTGTACTGAAGCTATGTTTTTAATTTTCTCCATCTGTACTAAACATTCTTTTGCATTTGTTGCTGTAAGTATTTTTAAATTCATTGCTTTATATGTATTACTTAATTTCTTCTACATACTTTAATAATGGCTGCCCACAGGTCCACACTGTGAAGAAGCACTTGTCACAATATGACATTTGCTTTGAAGAAATGTAAAACAACAGCTTTTGCCCAAAGGTTGTTTTTATAATGCCCAATAAAGCCTTACCCACCCATTACACACACACACACACACACACACACACACACACACACACGCACACACAGACACATTGTCTCATTAGAACAGTTTCCTCATCTACATAGCATGCTACATTTGTAAAGGACTGACACTGCTGACACACGAGACTCACTGTATGTTTTAATGGTTGCTACTATTGCTTGTGCATATGGCCTCTTTACAAATTTTATCTAGCTATCATATTAAATAAAAAATCCAAAAGTACCATAGCAACTGTTCAACGTATTAACTTTTTACAGGTAACAAGTGAAGCTTGTCTCCAGTCACAAATGACCAGCTAAACCACAGGAATTCAGACTTAGTGTCAGGATTTATGAGTACATAAAATGAGCATGTACTGCCATCTAGTGATAAACTGTATGAACTTTGCTTAAAAACTGCAGACTGATGTTAATATGTTTGAAATGAAGAAAAATAGCTATTCTGTGCCACACTCACATCCAAGGTACTAACGAATTAATGTCAGAGATTTGCAGATTAACAGCAGAACAAGAAAACTAGCAAGCAAGCAAAATTTGTTCAATGTGTTTAATGCATGTGCTTGCATTCAGCTACTGTCTAAATTGTAAATGTTTGGCTTATAAATGAGAAACTCTTGGTTAGGACACCCCACCTACATATGTGGCTAGCACAGTAAATAAAATAAGTTAGAATTCCCTCATTTGTTTCACCTTTCCCTGTATCTAGTTTCTGAAAATATTGGCTCATTTCTTCTATCATTTAAATTCAACTATAGCTCGGGTGGTTTTCAAACCTCTCAGACTCTTAGAGCAAGAAATCTGTTCAAAGAACAACAAAACCACTAGCTGCAAAACAGATCCAAAGATAGGCACTGCTGTTGAAGGTTGACACCACAAATTTATTTAAGCTTATATAATGCACAATGCAGCTTTTTGTCTGCATACAACAGACTTCATCAGAATCTAAAATGTCAGGTCAAGTGCCGCTTTTAAATAAATCTCTCCCAGTGTAAAAAGCCTGCTATCAGGTCTTAAAGGTGAATCACATAGATAAATTGTTTAGAATCAGCCATAAACATATAAAATTCAACTTTATTTAAAAACCCTTTTAATCTTGCCATTGGTCAGGAATCAAGACCAGGTCTCACACATGACAGGCAAGAATTCTACCACTGAACCACATGTTTTACATAAACACAGCCTGGAAATATATATATTTGTGTATATGGATTCACTTCATAATCTCAAAATACTGAAATATCGAATTTCAGTATCTCGAGACCATGAAGCCGAAAATCCATAAACTTGAAACCCCAGAAGCGAGAAACTTAAAATCGCAACTTTTACACTAAACATACCGCAGACACAAACACAAACATACACCTCCCTTCACATACACAAACACAAACATAAACCTCCCTTCACGTACGCAAACACCTGCCCTATATACAAGCAAGACGGCAAGCCACCCTGCACCCCCCACACCCCCTCTACTTAAATATACTAACTCCAAGGTTGCACTACACAAACACACAAAAACACCACCACACAAGCTACATTCCCCTCGTGTGCACACACACACACACACACACACACACACACACACACACACACACACACACACACACACACACACCACACTAACAAAACACACAGACACACAATAAAGCCCCTACCCAAAACCCGTAAAACACAAACACTTACCTACATCTCCAACCACCCACTCACACACCGCATCACCAGAACTGCTCATTCAATATCTCCAAACTTCAGGATTTTGAATTTCGCACTTCTGGGGTTTCAGTATTCTGCACTTTCGCCCTTGTGGTCTCGGGCTACTGAAATTCGGGATTTCAGTAGTTCGAGATTCTGAAAGGAACCCGTGTATATATATATATATATATATATATATATATGGTTCTACCTCACATAAACGAAACACCAAAACACCGACAACGCAATCACCGAAACCACATAACCAACAGTACAAAAACATGAAATCCCACATGCCCGACAACGAAATAACCGACGGTACACAAACACGAAACCTCATACACTTCACACACCACAATCAACAAACAAAACACATTCCCCGTCCAAAAACCACATACACAACACAAGCACACCAAAATCCCTACAAACCCACACTAAACCTCACATACACAACTACCTACAACCCTAACCCAAACCCTAACCCTAAGGTCCGTCACTACCGCACACTTACCTGGCCCGCTCCCTAACCCTAACTCACTTATCCCGCCCCTAACCCAAACACAATCACTACCGCACACTTATCTGACCCGCTCCCTAACCCTAACTCACTTATCCCGCCCCTAACCCAAACACAATCACTACCGCAAACTTACCTGACCCGCTCCCTAACCCTAACTCACTTAACCCACCCCTATCCCCACAGACCGTCAATATCCACACTTACCTTACTCGCACCCCTAACGTCCGTCATACTTACACAGCCTTTTCCCATGTCGGCATCCTCGGCGTCGGTGCTTTCATCCGTCGGGTCGGTCTTCTGCACTGTCGATCTTCTAGGTCCCGTCGCGTCGGTCTTCTGCGCTGTCGATCTTCTGGGGCTCGCGATTTCTGTGTCGATATTCCGGCGTGTCGTTGAAGTGAGGTAGAACCATATATATATATATATATATATATATATATATATATATATATATATAGTTTAAAAGCACCAAAGTACAAATAGCAACAAGAACAAATGATAGTATTTATTAGCTCTTGTTTTTAACACTGGAACAAGGGACAAGTTGTCATTCCTGGATAATGTGTGGCAGCCAGCATTACTTGCCACCATAACTCCCTTGCCTCCAAATAATCTTTCCAGGAACCCCTCTTGGGTTTCTTGCACATTCTCTAACATACAAAACAAAAACCCTTAATAGTTACAACATTTGATGGAGTGCCTATACAGGGCATTGTTAATATTTTTAGCCCCTATTTCATACCCAGTGGCAGCGCAGTCGTGCAGCGGTTAATATTGTTGCCTCACAGCAAGAGGTTCTCCAGTTCAATTCCCAGCTGGGGTGCCTTCTGTGTGGAGTTGGCATGTTCTCCCTGCATTTGCGTGGGTTTCCTCTGGGTACTCCGGTTTCCTCCCCCAATCCAAAGACATGCATCTGGAGCATTTCTCCCTAAACCTCTGCTGAAAATAGGCTCTGTCCTAGTCGGACTTTCCCAGTCAACAAATAATAAATAAATAAAATACCCATGCTCATAAATTCATTTCTTAAGGCACATCTTGGTCTTTCTGATATAAAAAGCTGGGCATGTACTATAGGTAGCTAAATAGACCAGTCCATTACTAGTACAATTTCCATGCTTAGGGTATATAATAGTCTTAGCTGTATCTTTCAAGAAAACAACCAATTGTTCTAAAATGTGTTTACATTGTACACAGCTACCACAAATTTTGTACCCATTTTGTATCCCTTATTGCCTGTGTTATTTTCCAAAATTTCCTTTAAATTGGGAGCTCTTTTATAGGTCAACAAAGGTTTGTTCTCCAGCACTTCTTTCACTTTTTCATCAGATGTCAATAGCGCCCAATATTTTTCTATAGTATTCTTAATGATAGTGGATCTTGCACTATATTCTAAAACTAAGGCCCTTATAAATTCTTTCATGTCCACATCCTTTTCTAAACAACTCTCTCTATCTCAACTAGTCTTTTCTGGGAGTATATATGTATTGTTGGACCTCACACTTGTTAAACCCCACTCCCAGTAAAGGTTTATACTTGTTTCCCCAGTTGTCATAAACATAATCACTAATGTTTTTTACCAGTTCATGTGGATAATCCCTTTCTAAAAAACATTGTTGCAAGTTTTTTCCTTTCTACATTGAATATATCTTTACTGGATATCATCCTGGCCGGCCAACCTAATGAATTGGCCTCTCACCAGACTTTTCTTTTGAAAAAGAGGGTGAGCACTGCTAAAATAAAGGTAATTATTATAAAATGTGAGTTTTTGATATATATTTTAGGTAAAAGCCTCTTTGTTTTTGTTTTTGCTTAGGGTAACATCTAGGTAGTTGATAGTATATTTTTCTATTTGATCTGTAAATCTTAAAAAATGGGAAGAGTTGTTAAGATACTCCATAAAAATCTTAATTTGTGGGATGTCTCCACCCCATAAAATAAAAATATTGTCCAGGAACCTCAAATATAATTTTATATGTAGCCGGAATGGGGAGTGCAGCACAAATTCCTTTTTCCATATCAGCATAAAGAGGTTTGCAAAACTGAGGGCACAAGCTGCTCCCATTGCCACCCATTTTTTCTTTTTAAAGAAGTTACCCTCAAACCATACATAATTATTAGCAAGGACAATTTCCATACACTCCATAATGTCTGATTTTTCCATGGTCCAAAAATTCCAAATTTAACAATGCTTCTTTAAACACGTCTAAACCCTCTTTTTGGGGTATACTGGAATAAAGGTCTACCACATCAATGGTTAAAAATGTGAGGTCCTTATCCCAATACTCAGCTTTAGCTCTTCACAGGAAATCCCAGGAATCTCTAATAATGTGACTTGGGGTGTTTTGAAATTATTTTAGTGCTTTATCTACAAATAAGGCACGAGAGTGAGTTTTGGCACCTGCTACTGCCATCTGCCATAATTGGCCTAAAAGGTGGTTGAGCTAAATTTTTGTGCAGTTTTGGAATGCAAAAAACACAGGTATTTTTGGGTGCTGATTCCTTAAAAACTTATATGTATTAAAGTCCATCCCATGCTGCAATAGTTCGTCTTCAAGAAAATAGTCTATGTTTCTATAAGAGGTGTTGACTTTGTTAATGGAGGCCCTTTCATAAACCTCTTTGTTATTCAACAATTTTAACATCTCCTCCTTGTATTTATGATTGTCAAATGGGGGAGATTTGTTTAAAAGCAGCACTTGACTTGTGTATTTTAGATTCTGATGAAGTATGTTGTATGCAGACTAAAAGCTGTCTTGTACATTATATAAGCTTAAATAAATTTGTGGTGTCAACTTTAACAGCAGTGCCCATCTTTGGATCTGTTTTGCAGCTAGTGGTTTTGTTGTTATTTGTTTGGAATATCTAGCTGTTTCTCCAACTTGTTGCATCAGTTTGTGGAAATCTGGACAAAGCCATAACTAAAAGTGGAACAAAGGCCCCAAAATAGGGACATTTTTTAAATACTGCTCTTATAAACTTAGAAAGTTGATACAATAACAGGTTTTGCATTAGCATGAATTTTCTGAAGGGTACAAAGTCTAAAACTCAAATTTCTGTCATTATTTTCTAACTTCATAGGTTCATAGGTTCATAGGTGTGTACTAGGATAATGGCCCTGGAACCTTTACAAGCCTAGCCCATAGGATTACCCTGTCATCGTGCCACCCGACCTTAGTTTCCAGTGCCTCTGTCACGTAGAGCCACTGAAGTGATCCTTGGGGTGAATTTTTATTTCCCATCCACTCAAGATTTCTCTTGAAGAGGGCCAGTGAGGTGCTCTGACATGTATGGGAAGTCTATTCCATAGCATGGGCAGTCTGGGTTATTAACCTGTCCATCCAGCACGTTGTGTTGATTGTGATAATGAGGATGAGGTCTCTGGAGCATGTGTGGTGCAGAGGAATTGGGATTTCTTTAGATGTAGCACTTCTAACACAGCTGGGTCAGACATGGCTTTGCAAGTCAAGCAGAGATCGCCTCTAAGTAGACGACGAGAGAATAGTTTTGAGTCTGTTCATATAGGACAAGTGTTTAAGGCCTAGGATCCTCTGAAGTACTTTTGAACTCTCCAGTTGTTGCAGGTGTCTAGTGAGGTACATGCCAAATGGGGCATTGTACTCTGGCCTAATGAGGGAAGAGTAGAGGGAGACAACGACCTCTTCCTGGAAGCAAAACTCACACCCACATTTAGTAAAAAATTTAATTGAATAAAACCAATATGAACAAAAAATGCATACTTACACATTTCTCCTCAATTAGACCATCTTTAAAGAACAACATGAATGGAGTAATACCATCTTCACGATAGTTTACATAAGCCACCGTGCTGTCTAGATGACTCCCCTGTGAAAAACTGCAAATCATTGAAATGATATGACTATAAAATGTGAGCAGTATAAAACTTTCTTCTATGCCTATGATTTTCAGTCTTTAATTATTTGCCACTAATTTGCCAGAAAACCACAATCTTATGAAAAACAGACCAAAAATATGATGGAAAATCTGAACATTCTGCAAAAATCTGTACAGTTGAGAGGTATGTTTTACTCCTTTGCTTTTGTTCTTAAATATCTAGCCACATATTAACCACTCAGCAGTCAGTATGTGTTTACTCTTATGTTTGTGCTACTACTGACAAAGATGTCATTATTGAGATCTAGCATGTAGTTGCCTAGAAGAAATACTAGCATTCACCTCAGAAGAACAAAGTTTGACAAAAAATGAAATTGTTCATTTTAGAAAGCAAATAGTACTCTGTTAAAATATTTCAGTGAGATTTATGCAGCAGACACAGCCTGTGCTGAAAGAATTTGGTAAAGGCCAGCTGTAGGCATAGAAGAAAGTTTTATAATGCTCACATTTTATAGGCCTGTATATTCCCTTAACAGTAATCCTTTGTCAAGTTAAGACTATTAATTTACTGCCAAGAACTATGAAGTAGTGTCTACTTGCCAACATCTCCTTTCCCTAGTTATAATGCTTTCATTTTGTACAAAAGGACTTTTCATACTTATGTTACCTGCTTACCTAAAGACTTTCTATTTGTTTCAGTTACTTCTGATTCTTAGTAAGATGCTCCAGTACATGTAAAATAAATCCACTCAGTTTCTTTAATTCATCAGAGCTCACATCATTTGAGCTTAGTTACAACGACTTGTAAATAACAGCTTGCAGGGCAAAGTCCCCTTTACGTGAGGGGGTTTGCTCCATCCCCCTTACTTCATTCACTCTGATGTTACTGTACCTTGGAAAAAGAGAGATCACTGACCAGTAATACAGTGTCTCTTTTGCTCTTTTTCAAAGGTTTGGTGACCCCCCCCCCCCCAGACAGTCACTATCATGGTGTTAAAAAAAATCTGTTTGCTTACTGATTTATCGACTAAAAAAGATTTTTGCTATTTGTTTACTAATTTATCTCCTTTACGAAGCATATGTTTTAATCACTTCATCAGACTATCAGCGGTGTGTCATGACCTTGTGACATTGTGAGGTGAGCAGTAAAACATTAGCAAATGACAACTTAATCCCCCGGATTCTCAAAAGCTTGCACGGCATGCATGATTAGTGTTAGATGAAAGTTTGCCAATATGGCGACTGAGCGATCCACGTACGTGCACATCTGATGTGCACGAGCGCTGTAGCACTAGTGCTGCACATCCCCAGCCCCTGTATGCAAATCACCCCATTTGTAGGTGAAAACCATGCAAATGAGGTAAATTCGTCATACAGGAAGCAGGAATCAGGGCGTGCAGGACTAGCGTAATATGCAGAAATGTACTCAGTTAGTAACCGAGTACGGCACTGCAAACTGCAAAACAGAGCTATGACAGCTCCAAATAAAGGCTGCTTAGCATTGAAGAAGCATGCCAATGGCCAAGTAGAAGGCCATTGGCATTGCAAACAATGCCAAATGTACAAAATACAACTTTTATGATATGTCCGCCGATCACGTCCGTTGAAGCATAGGGCAGCGGTGCGCAAATAGGACCGGTGGGGAAATAAGAAAATAAACCTAAAAACAACAGTCTAACTAAAATCAGTATTCCACTATGCAAGTCAATGGCAGGCAAGTGACAACCTGGCCAGTGAGTAGTGGTTGCTAAGGGGGGAGGCACAGTGTGACACGTAACTATGCATTAGCAGGCAATTCTATGGAAATGTGGGGAAATATAGTGAATCCCGGTTTTCCCCAGCATGTGATCCAAAAACCAGCGAACAACGGACTGGACCAAAGAAGTTTAATTGCAAGTATAACAAAATTCACCACAATCAGAATAAGCGCTTTCGTTTGGCGCCTGCCAAACTTTTTCAAACAGTTGTTACATCACTTCCTGTAGCTTAAATAGTATCTACCCGTGATGTAAGCAATAATAGTTGACTTCAAAATGATTAAAATTAAAACTAAGACAGTTGATAAAAGATAAAAACAGCACATATCTTGTAATTGTCACTTCCATTGATCAGTAAATATACTGTTGCACCAAGCATTTTATGTCCGCACAGACTCAAAACCTAAAGTTCATAAATATAATAATAAAATATTTGATCGACATCTGTATAACTTTTATACCTATAACATTGTAATTCACTATTTGCACAATCCAATCAACTCGAGTACCTAAATACATCAAATAAAATAGTAATAGTTTTTTAAAATAGTTGTTTTAAAATAAGTGTATATTGTCTGTTTCGTAAAACCATTCTGAAAAGCCTAAACGCATATATTTATAACATTTATACCTATAACATTATGGTTCACCATTTGCGCAACCCAATCACCTCGACTACCTGAATTCATCAAATGAAACAGGAATAGTTTTTTTTAAATAATTGTTTTAAACAAAAGTGTATATTGTCTGTTTCGTAAAAACTTTTTTAAGAAACCTGAACTTTCACGTGTTGATTCATATAATACATTCAACGGTGAACTGCGCTCACAGTTTGTCCCTAAATAATGATAAATAAATAACCATAATAAATAAAATGAACATGAAATATATAAAAATGAAATTTAAAATAAATAATAACGTATACGCATATATAAATTAACCATTTCAACCTTGCACGTATATTATTCTGCTGCGCATTTCCATAAAAGGAACTAAAATACTCATATTGTCATTGCATGTTTCATTCAAAAAAGATTATTGTTGTTGTAAATGGTTGAATCAACCATTCACTTAATGTAGTTTTCGCAAACCTATTAATTGCTTTAACACTTACTTATAAAATTATATATATATATATATATATATATATATATATATATATATATATATACTGCAATAAGTTCATGTTACATTAAAATGCTCACATGTAATATATAATATACTGTAGACAATAAATACATAAATCTGTTGAGATATTGTATATAAAAGTATAAAAATTAATCATAAATAACAATAATAAATAATAAATAGATTATATTAGTATACATTTATTTAAATAAATATAATTTTGCATATAATTTATGATTAATAAGATTAAATATGAAAAATATAAATGTTAAGACGTATGTATGTAATAAATTAAATTGTGTAAATGTACTTAATTTGATAACTACAACAGTATTTATACTACCATTATTATCTTATAAGTGATTTCAACTTCAATATACTAGTGATGGATGTGGAATTATTCAAACCTGGCCAATTATGTGCATTCAGTTTAAGTTGCCATTCCAGTTGAAGTTTTTCTAGTTTTAGTTGCCACGCACCACCCCTAATGTCAAATTTTTGAACATCGAGGACCACAAATTTAAACTTGTGAGAAGTTTCTGTACTGACATGCTTTGCTAGTGTATTTAATTCATTTCGATCTCGTATAGCTCTGATGTGTTCACCAATGCGTTCTTTAAATTTCCTTTCCATTTTTCCTACATAAAACATGGTACAATTACAACATAAGGCGCAATATACAACCTTTTCGCTGTTACAACAAGCCTTTTCCTTCAGATGAATTTTGATACCGTTTATCAAAACTTCATTGGTTTCAAACACATAAGGGCAGTACTTACACCTACCACATCTAAAAGTCCTACCATACCCTCTATTTAATTTTTGTTCTAAACAATTTTTCAAATTCATGCCTTTTTTATACACTATTGGTGGCATTGCATCAAAATGACCATGTAATGATCTGTCTGCTTGAATAAACAACCAATTTTTCTTTATAATATTGTTTATAAACCCACTGTCAGAGTTAAAGGGAGTGATAAAACTCTTGGTAAAACTTTTAGCGTCTGCAGTAATTGTTATTTTTTCATTGTTATTGGTAGATGTTGACAATGGTTTTGTTATCTGTGTTCCCTGTACCTTTCATCATTGATTCATTAGATAAGGCAGGGGTGACCTTTTTAATTAAAGGAATAAAATATAAATGATCATGTTTGGTTACAACTTCATGCATAATACTATCTATCAATTTGTCTGGGTACCCTCTGTTTCTGAACATTCCACATAAATTCAAACATTCTGCTATGAAATCATCTCTATTACTGACCATTCTAGAGGCCCTAACAAATTGACCTTTCAACACCACTCTTTTTTGGGAAAAGGGGTGACAACTATTAAAATGCAACAAGCTATTACTATAAGTTGCTTTGTGATGTATTTTAGATATAAATTCTCTTTTTATAATGTCTTTTTCCAATAACACATCCAAATAAGCTATGGAAGTGGAATTCTTAACTGCTGTAAATTTTAGAAAGGTTGTTGTTGAGTTTATGTATACTAAAAACTCTTCCAACTTTTCAACACTTCCACACCATAAAATAAATATGTCATCTAAAAAACGTAAATAGGTCTTACAATAATTAAAATGTGGTGATTTAAAAATGTATTTTTTCTCCCACATGTGCATTACTGTGTTCGCATAAAGACCCCCACGTGGGGACCCCATTGCTACTCCTTCAATTTGTAAGTAAATGTTATTATTAAAAATTATAAAATTATTTCTTAAAATAATATCTAATAGTTGATCAAATAAATTAATTCTGGCTTGGGTTAAGCCCTTATCATACAAAAATGAATTAAACCACTCCATTCCTATCTCATGTGGAATAACAGAATACAAATCTTTAACGTCAATTGTAACCAAAATGTCATTTTCATTATAATCAATGGACCCAATACTAGACAGAAAATCCCATGAGTCTTTCAACATGTATTTTTCAGTTAATAAGTTTTTAAGTTAATGTCAATAAATTTTGCTATTGGGTAAGTTATGGACCCCTGTGCATCTACAATTGGCCTGAAATGAGGTTTTTGTAAATCCTTATGAATTTTAGGGACTCCAAACATAGTTGGTGTCCTAGGATAACAAACATTCATATAATTAAACTCATCAATATCTATATTACCTTCAATAAATAAATCATAAATAATACCTCTAATGCGTTTGTATGCACCATTTAATTCATTGATTGAACTTAATGCATATGTATTACTGTTTAAAATACTTTCTAATGCTTTATTATAATCATGAATGTTAAATATAGTCATGCCACCTCCCTTATCAGGCTTTATAAATCTAATATTTCTTGTGTCCATGATAGTATTTAATATATTAAGTTCATTTTTTGTCAAATTATATGTTTTGTTCTTAAAATTGAATATGTCCAAATTACGAAAGTCCAACTCACATAATTTTTCAAATGTTTCCAATGTAGGATGCAAGGGCGGATTATAAGAACTTGAAACATAAAGTGGTTTCGTTACCTGTTCAGTATTGTGAAACAATAAACCTAAGTTTAATTTTCTAACAAATATTTTCAAATCAATGATGGAATGTACTACATTCATCTTTTTACTAGGAACGAAAGTTTCACCACGTGAAAGTAAATCACAAATGCAGTCATCAAAAGTAAAATCTGAATAATTGTAGACAGTAAAATCTCTTGTGGTATTAGTGTACTTAATGGGCCTTTTTGTAGTACTTTCATTTACTAGCGTCCCCTCCATTGGCCTCTGTATTGGTTGTTTCTCCCTCTGGTAGAAATTCCCCGATACTGGGCTAGATTCTGCGGCCCCCCAATTCTTTGTCTGACCTTGATATTGAAATGACTGCTGACGCTGTATTAGTCTTTCGGATCTCCGTAATGGTGGAAATTGGTCTAATTCTAAAAAAGTGTTGTCTTCCAAATCACTTTCTTCTCCTATAGTAGACAAATTACCATTGTTGACGTTTCCACTGTCATGAGCCAACATTATAGATCCCCATTGTTGTGAAATTGGGGATGGGGGATAAGCCATGCCTTGCCCATATGAATTAAGATCTCGATCTAACTTTTTAAGTTTTCTGTCCTTTATTAATTTCATTTTCTCATCAATTGATTTAAAAATACGCTGATAATCATAGTCATTACTAGAAAAAGCAGAATCATTTTGCACTGACATGTTCAATTCTTCAGCCTTTTTTGACAATAAAACTATAGTCTTTTTGTTATCACCAATAACCAAATTCATGTAGTCAAACCCAAACTTGTCAAATAGTTTGATTAAATCCATGTGTAAAGATGAGTTAGCTGTAAGTCCCGTAGGAAATCTCCACACACGTAAACCCTTGGGAACAATTTTCCTTTTTAAACATTCTTGGAAATAGTTATTGTCCATCTGCAATTTTTTAACTTTTAGAAAAATATAATCCAGTTCATATAGTTTATCATTAAATGTTTTTGACGTACCTGTAATAATATTTGTTGTCGGTGTAAAACCATAATTATTTAACCAGGAAGATATTTTGTTATTCCTTATTGCATTTGGCTCTCTTGAAGTCGATGGTTGTTCACCTTCTATGGTATCAAACTGGCTCCCAGAAGAAAGACGACCTACCTGGTTCGGCTAGATCGATTCCGTTAATATCCACAAATGGATTTGCGTGAAGAGAAAGGTTTGAGTCCTGTGATAAACTGCGTTGTTCCAAGCGGTCAATTCTATCCGTTAGTTTTTCAATTAATTGCGTTAAGTTGCTTAAAATGCTGTCCTGTGCTGTTGCAACCTCCGTCTCAGCCATGTCCGTGCCCAAAAAAACCAAGACAATAAGAGCGGCAACAAACAATCCAAAAACCAGCGAACAATGGACTGGACCAAAGAAGTTTAATTGCAAGTATAATAAAATTCACCACAATCAGAATAAGCGCTTTCGTTTGGCGCCTGCCAAACTTTTCAAATAGTTGTTACATCACTTCCTGTAGCTTAAATAGTATATACCCGTGATGTAAGCAATAATAGTTGACTTCAAAATGATTAATATTAAAACTGACAGTTGATAAAAGATAAAAACAGCACATATCTTGTAATTGTCACTTCCATTGATCAGTAAATATACTGTTGCACCAAGCATTTTATGTCCGCACAGACTCAAAACCTAAAGTTCATAAATATAATAATAAAATATTTGATCGACATATGTATAACATTTATACCTATAACATTGTAATTCACCATTTGCACAATCCAATCAACTCGAGTACCGAAATACATCAAATAAAATAGTAATAGTTTTTTAAAAAAGTTGTTTTAAAATAAGTGTATATTGTCTGTTTCGTAAAACCATTCTGAAAAGCCTAAACGCGTATATTTATAGCATTTGTACCTATAACATTATGGTTCACCATTTGCGCAACCCAATCAACTCAACTACCTGAATTCATCAAATGAAACAGCAATAGTTTTTTTTTAAATAATTATTTTAAACATAAGTGTATATTGTCTGTTTCGTAAAAACTTTTTTAAGAAACCTGAACTTCCACGTGTTGATTCATATAATAAGTAATAATACGTAATAATTTTATATTTTATATTTTATTTTAAATTTCATTCTTATACATTTTCACATATGTTCATTTTATGTACTATGGTTATTTATTTATCATTATTTAGGGACACACTGTGAGCACAGTTCACCATTGAACGTATTATAAGAATCAACACGTGGAAGTTCAGGTTTCTTAAATAATTCACACAGAACCCATTTCAAAGTATCTTCAGAATATGTTAGGAAAGTATATAAAATCTTGTAATACAGTGTTGAAAGACACTAATGACATTTTAGAATGCCTGTATAGGTGGCAGTTTGAAAATAATGTGGATGATTGCATTATGGTTACTTTGGATATCACCTCCCTGTTCACAGTAATACCTAATGAGTATGGTGTTAATGCAATAAGAAACTTCTTAAATAATGAGATAAAAATGCACAGTAGGGAGATTGAAATGATATGTGCACTTTTAAAAGTGGTGCTGACACATAATGTATTTATCTTTGATCAAAAATTGTTTTTTGCAGCTTAAAGGTGTTGCAATGGGTACATCAGTGGCAAACACTTATGCTAATATAGTACTATATGAATGGGAAAAGGCGGTAGTACTACACAATGATAATTCTTTGAATCATCAAGTAGTTTTCTACAAAAGATTTGTTGATGACTGTTTTTTATTGTGGAAAGGTTCACAAGTAGAACTTGAGAAATATCTACATTATTTAAATGGCTCAACTAATTTCCTGAGATTTAAAATGGAAACTTCCAACATTAATATCAACTTTTTAGATGTAACACTTTCTAAGAGTAATAATAAGCTAATATCAAAGGTTTATAGGAAAGATGTTGACTCCTTAAGATACATAACTAGGAGCAGTATGTCGCAGTTTATCAGACTGTGCAAGTTAAACACTGATGATGATAATTTTATAGAACAAGTTGAAAGCATAGCACAAGAATTTCAATTAAGTGCATACCCTAAGCAACTTATTGATCAAGAATTAAGTGAAGTAAAAAAAGAGAGAAAAGGAAAATATAAACCAATACTATTAGGAGGTATAGCATTAGAAAGAGATAAAGTATGTAAAGATATGGAGTTAGTTAGATATATAACTACTTATAATCTTAATACATATAATGTGAATGCTATACTAAGGAAAAACTGGCCTATATTGTTAGCTATGACTGAAATTAAATCCATAGTGGGAGACAAACCCAGTTTGACGTATAGAAGTGCTGATACTTTAAAACAAAAGCTATGTTATAAGGATTTCTATGTAAGGTCTATAGTCAAGAGAGTGACATATATAAGGAAATGTTACAATTGCTCTTGTTGCAATGATTTATTTGAAGGTAGAGACTATTTTGAACATCCTGTTGATGGTGAAACCTTCAAAATAAATACATTAACAACATGTAATATAGAGAAAATTGTGTATTTAGCCATGTGTTCAGCTTGCACTTCATTCTATGTAGGCAAAACTATTAGAAAACTCAAAGAGAGAATAATAGAACATAAATCAGATATTAGGAGAAAAGTACCAACAAATGCTTTAAGTAAACATATTATGGAGAAAGGAGCAAATCATGTATTTAAATTTAGGGTATTGGCAGTAGTCAATATTAGTATAAGGAAAGGAGACATTAATAATCTCCTAGAGTTAAAAGAACTGGAATGGATTATCAGACTTCAAGCTGATGTAAGCCCAGGTTTAAATAATGCTGTGAATTTGAAACCCCTATTAGTTAAAAAACAGAAAGAAAAGCTATGAGATAGCAACTAGTTCAGCTGTAGGTAGATTAATGTGGGTATCATAAATTGTAATATTTATATTATTTCTATTAATTATATTATGTGTTAGTATAGGCATACATTTATAGGTATAAGAACATATAATCAGTTTTAAATTAATTGTAGCATACTAATATACTTTTTCATGTACAGTTTTTTATGTGAATATTTTATTATATTATTAAGTGATATATTCAAGCTTATAGAATGTAAATTTTTTTATGTCTTATGGTGTTGCTCTTTTAAATATTTTTAAATAATTTCAGTTTGTTAATTGAGTGGGTTGGGCTGAAGCATGTGTTTAATATATTCTATTTAAATGTGTTATTACTGTTGTAACTTTATACTGATGAAGGGTGTAGACCCGAAAGCTTTATCGAATAAACTTTCTATGGTGTAACTTCGTTCCATGCACACACTGGCCACTCTATAGTGGTACCCTGACAAGCCTGCCGAGGTTATCCAATGTGTAATACACCTTTGGGATAACTGTAGGGCAGTAATCTGTATGGTGCATCCCATAACTGCATACTACTGTAGTGTGATAGACTGGTTAAGTAGAAGTTTTAACCCCAGACATGGCAACTGTGTGTGTGAGTGTGTCACTGTTTGTGTGTGTGTCTGTCTCTCACTGACTGTGTAGAGAGCAATGCTTTTAGGTTACTCACACCCCTTATATTTCACATACCCAACTTTGGCAAGGCTGCTGATGTTACCCACCTAGAAATACTCCCCTGGGAGAGCTGTAGCCCAATAATCTCCATAGTGCATGCTGTAACTGCGTACTGCTGTAGTGTGATAATGTAGTTAGTTAGGAGGTCAAACCTTAGATATGGCAAATGTGCATGTGTAAGTCTGTGTGTGCGTGTCTGTCTGTCACTGACTGTGTAGAGAGCAATGCTTTTTAGGCCACTCAGACCCCTTACAAGTCGAATACCCTCCTTTGGCAAGGCTGCTGATGTCACTCAACTTGGAATACACCTCTTGGGCAATCATAGCCATGTAAACTCCATAGCACATCCCGTAACATCATATGGCCATAGTATGATTAAGGGGTTAGTTGGGAGTTCTAGCCCCTGACCTGCCAACTGTGTGTGTATGCGCGCATGTCTGACTGTGTAGAGAGCAATGCTTTTAGGTTACTCACACCCCGTACATTTCACATACCCAACTTTGGCAAGGCTGCTAATGTCACCACCTAGAAATACTCCCCTGGGAGAGCTGTAGCCCAGTAATCTCCATAGTGCATGCTGTGACTGCATACTGCTGTAGTGTGAAAATGTAGTTAGGTAAGATGTCAGACCCACAATATGGTAACTGTGCGTGTGTGAGTTTGTGTGTGTGTCTGTCTGTCACTGACTGTGTAGACAGCAATGCTTTTTAGGCCAGTCACACCCCTTACAAGTCAAATACCCTCCTTTGGCAAGGCTGCTGATGTCACGCAATGTGAAATACACCTCTTGGACAATTGTAGCTGAGTAATCTCCATAGCATGTCCCATAACATCGTATGGCTATAGTATGATTAAGGGGTTAGTCGGGAGTTCTAGCCCCAGCCTGCCAACTGTGTGTGTATACATGCATGTCTGACTGTGTAGAGAGCAATGCTTTTAGGTTACTCACACCCCGTACATTTCACATACCCAACTTTGGCAAGGCTGCTGATGTCACCCACCTAGAAATACTCCCCTGGGAGAGCTGTAGCCCAGTAATCTCCATAGTGCATGCTGTAACTGCATACTGCTGTAGTGTGAAAATATAGTTAGGTAAGATGTCAGACCCACAATATGGCAACTGTGCGTGTGTGAGTTTGTATGTGTGTCTGTCACTGACTATGTAGACAGCAATGCTTTTTAGGCCACTCACACCCCTTACAAGTCAAATACCCTCCTTTGACAAGGCTGCTGATGTCATGCAAAGTGAAATACACCTCTTGGACAATTGTATCTGAGTAATCTCCATAGCATGTCCCATAACATCGTATGGCTATAGTATGATTAAGGGGTTAGTCGGGAGTTCTAGCCGCCAACTGTGTGTGTATACATGCATGTCTGGCTGTGTAGAGAGCAATGCTTTTAGGTTACTCACACCCAGTACATTTCACATACCCAACTTTGGCAAGGCTGCTGATGTCACCCACCTAGAAATACTCCCCTGGGAGAGCTGTAGCCTAGGAATCTCCATAGCGCATGCTGTAACTGCGTACTGCTGTAGTGAGATAATGTAGTTAGGTAGGAGGTCAAACTCCAGATATGGCATCTGTGCATGCATGAGTCTGTGTGTGCGTGTCTGTCTGTCACTGACTGTGTAGAGAACAATGCTTTGTAGGCCACTCAGATCCCGTACAAGTCAAATATCCCCCTTTGACAAGGCTACTGATGTCACGCAATGTGAAATACACCTCTGGGATGATCATAGCCGAGTAATCTCTGTAGCATGTCCCGTCACATCGTATGGCCATAGTGTGATTAAGGAGTTAGTTGGGAGTTCTAGCCCCCGACCTGCCAACTGTGTGTGTGCATGCTTGCATGTCTGACTGTGTAGATAGCAATGCTTTTAGGTTACTCACACCCTGTACATTTCACATACCAAACTTTGGCAAGGCTGCTTATGTCACCCACCTAGAAATACTCCCCTGGGAGAGCTGTAACCCAGTAATCTCCATAGTGCATGCTGTAACTGCGTACTGCTGTAGTGTGAATTAGATGCATGGTTGGGTTCCATCCCACACATGGCAGTTCTGGATGTATTGCATGTGTCACTGTCTGTGTAGGGAGCAATGCATTTTAGGCTAGTCTCTCACAGTCATTTCAAAGCCCTACTATGGCAATCCTGCTGATGTCAGTAATATCTGTGGCGCTTACTATAACTGTGTAGTGCTGTAGTGTCATACACTAGATAGGTAGGGATTCTACTCCCAAACATGAGGGGTGTGTGTTTGTGACCCGTATCCTGCGTAGAGGTGGTTGTGACTGTTTGCCAATGTGGAGTGGGTTTTGCATTTTCTTATATGGTGGCCATACTATATATCACAATGTCCACTGTACAGGGATAACACATGTGATATGGCTGAGAGGCCGGGATGCAGAGCCATACCCAGACATATGACATCAAGGCCAGGCAATCACAGTTAGCAACCCCTGTATTACCCAGAGCACACTCTCACCCCATGTGTCATACACACACACATGCCTAGGTAACAGCCAATATGTGAGTAATACACTGCACATTGGCCACCAATTGTAACTATGAAATGACAGCAGTGGGCCACAGAGGGCATGACACCCAGTCCATCTGACCAATATGCACATACGTGCAGACAGTGCACCTTCCCTATGTTCTCCAATGGACAACTGCATCACCTGTGGTGCCATCACATGTGACCCACAATGGACATACTATGCCTGACAACATGCCCGTATGGACAGATGCCACTGACACCAAGGAATGCTGATAGCATGCACACCATGTAGGTGCAGGGTAAAGCAGCTGGCCATTACCAGCTCCTGTGACAGGTGGGCAGGACTGGCACATCTGATGATAATCTGTGTTCACAACATGGGCCGGACACCCCAGGGACAGTTCCACATGTCACTGTACATGCACGTGGGAGGTGTGCACATCCTGGGAGGTGTGCACATCCCAGATACAGTCCATGTCATGGACAAAGGAACACAGACATGGCAAGCGATGCACAGCAATGCCCACACACAGTAGTCACCCAGGTGATTGGATGGGGGATACAATACCAGCCTGTGTGAGCAAATGCAGACACTACATCCCAGAGCCACAATGTAGACCATCATCATGTGGCCTGATGCCAAGGTACACCTATCACCTAGCCGCGCAGTCGAACACCTGTGCAGACATGCACACATGCATATCATCAGTAGTGGCACCCTGTGTGTTTGTGTGTGTTGCATGCTGCAGATGTTCACATCCACACTCTCTACAACCCCCATGGGCATACTGCACCATGCTGTCTGATGTCAGACACCTTCCCATACCTCTCACCCGTACAGCCCCCGTATGACCTGTGTGGTGCATGGGATACCTGCACAGTGATGTGATGTGGCAATCCCACAACCAATGAGTTGTAAACCTGGCCTTGCCATGTGTGTCAATGTGTGTGTCCTTGTGAGAGTACAGCTGTGTTGACACTGGCACCTGTTCATGCTGACAGACATGTGTATGTCACCTACCGCACAGCTACTGTATCCCTGTTGCAGATGTCACTCACCATCAAATATATGTTCTGAGTGCTCCACAACAGGTAACCCATGTGGCGCATCCAATAATTGCAGCAAACTGTGCTAGCACTACATAGTCATCAGGGGGTTGATACCCTGTGCTGCTAGGTGTGTGACACAACCATGCCTCAGTTTTACCCTCCCACCCCTCTCTGACACGTATTAGCCTCTGTCTGCATCCCCCACCCCCTCTCAGGTGGATGTGGAGACCTATACCTGCTTTGCTTAGGCAGCAGCATGTGTAATGTAGGTAATGCTCATGATCAGCTGATGGCCTCTGCATGAATTGCAGCCCTCCCCTAGCTGATTGCATGTGAAACAGCTGTGGTAACAACCCCATCACCAACTGTATGGAAACACACTCCAGTACCCAGGAACATCATGGTGGTGTTTGCCCTTGTCACCCACTGTGAGCAGGAACTAGATCTGTTGTGTGCCAAACAGCATCCCAGATGGATTGTGGTGTACCTCTGGCAACATACACAGTGGAAACACTGCATTACATGGGAGGTGGATGTGCCTGACCTGATTACAGCCTGTAGGTGCCGCTATACTGCATTTGAAGTAATGTTGCTTTCATAGTGTTTGTGTGGATATGGCTGATGTACATGTCTCAATACCTGCCATGTCAGTTCCATGTTGATGGGGAATCAACATTTGCAGCCTGGACAGTGTTGTGTATGTGGCTGCATGTGTCACCCACGGAGCATCTAGCTGTCGACTGCTGAAGGTAGTGAGAGGATTACAGTCAGTAGATGGAGAAAGCTGTGGTAGTCATGTCAATATTGGTCCTGTGTATGTGGTCCCAGCCACACCTCTGTCAACCTTTGTACATATGTCGTGCATGAAGTGGTGCATATGTGCAGTACACCATACTTTGTGGCATTATATCTGAGAACAAGCCATGGATATATCTGACTGCTACACATGTTATGTACAGTAGGGGTTACATTACATTACATTACCTGCACATTCTGAGGATGTTTGTACAGTACTGAGGTCTGTGTACCTATGGTGAATGTTGACAGTGTGTGTAGTGTTGATATGTACCTTAGCCTGTGTACAGACTGTGGTAGATGACATTGTTCTAGTTCCCCTACTTTCAGATGTTACATGCTGCCACACTGTATGGTACTGTAGTAGCATACATGTTTATAGGGCCATAAACACACATGTCCCATGCCACAAACACCCACCAGACCAAATTGTGTAGCAGGCCAGTATATGTAGGACAGTCTGTGAGTGGTACATATGAGGATGGTGTTGAACACATAGTCCATATACTGTCATACCATGCTAGCTAACCATATGTGGCTGTGGCTGTGTTCACATTGGTTGTGGATATGCACTGTCACACAGCTGTAGCCTACCCTGTGCTGTGACATGTCTGTGGAGCCTGCTGTATATGCAGGTACATGTGCATTCCCCCTTGGGAGGTGTAGGCCAGTGTTGAGCCAGTCTGCCTGCAGCCTGCACAGTGCATTGTGGCATGCCTAGCAGCTGAATGTACCTACCCAGTGAGATGTCATATGCAGATACTAGCCAGATGTCCCACTGCTGGACCTCCCCTAACAGTCATGTATGTCAGACAGGGCAGTGGAATGCAGTGCAGATGTATATCAATACCTATTGTGTAGTATGTGGCCATGGCACCCCTGTACCAGCAGTCATACTGTTACAGGCCAGGCAGGGGTGTGTGAATGCATGACCTATGGTGGACATTATATACCTGTCGTCATGTGTTATACTCATCTACATGGCCATCCGCATCCATATTGTGAGGCGTGGTACACATGTGTAGCACTAAGGGTGTATGTGTATACCTCTAGAATGTACAGACTGTGTCAGACCCCCACATATATTGGCCAATATCTCTGCTGCAGTCCACAGCGGCATTACATGCTAGCAGCAGTACTGTACACTGATGTCCTTTGGATATTGTTCAGTAAGCAATGGCACACATGTTATGAGCAGATGTGACCTGCCACACACACCATGTCTGTAAAGACAATCCCAATGACAGCAGCAATAGCCTACTAGTATACCTGCTAGAGATACCTGACATCCCCTACAACTACGATATTGGGAACATACGGGCTGGGGTGACCTACACTTCATGTCCAGGAACTATGGTGGGAATATATGTACATTTACATATCCAGATAGCCAGATATATGATTACACATGTGTACTACACCCATTTAACACTGTCATGGCAACCACCCACTATTGATCCCCACATCATGTATGCGTGGTCCCATTACATCTACTGTATGATGAGCATCCGTCCCATGTGTGGGCAGCAGTGCTACCGACAGCATGTAGCAATAACCCATACAGGAGAACAGGCACACTCAGGGCAGCCACATATTTGTCAGAGGATCGGGAAGTACAGACAGACTGCGAGTGGAGTTGTGTTATGCATTGTACAGTACTGGTGTTACAGGGTGTGGGTGTACATGCTGGTTTGCCATGGAATGCAGTCCATCTGCATAGCACACAACTGTGGGCCTACCCTCATGCTGGCCGGAGCTGTGCCTTTTATGTCTTGTCTGTCCAACACACAGGTCTTGTGTCAGATAATACACTGGCAGTGTGTGTGTTGCGTGTTACTGGTACATGGCTACATCCATGGCCATCCATACCAGCAATTCCCTGAGTAAGGGTATGTTACAGACTATTCTGTAACACCTGCACCTTGCTTAGTGTATGGCAATAGTTGTCCACATATGTGCCTGCATTCTAGCCTCTGTCCATCACCTACATACCAAGCTGTGCACATATGTCATGTTGTCGGTGCTTGATCCATAGTGGGCTGGAAGTATAACACACTGCCATGTCTGCCATCAGTCCATGCCATTGTAACCCGCACACATATGGTGGGGCTGGGGCCATATATGGGTGGATGCCACCTACACAATGCATGTGTGCCCTCATGCACTGCAGAGCCCAGTGTATGTAACAGTGGTATATGGCGCTGTATAATTGAGTCCAGGGGGGAGAACCAGAAAAGACCTAGGCTGCTACAAAATGTGGGATTATCTGGGCTGAGCTGCCTTAAGGTATCTTTATGTACAGTACCACATACTTCATCTATGTACATATTACTGTCATGGATCTGGGTACTGCAGGACTACTGCCCACTGCCATACAAACTGGTCTGTTTGTTGGTGTGCACATGATGGTGTCAGTTATGCCAAGTTATGTAGCAGTTACAACCCATGTGGTCATAAGACGTCCATACCACCTACTGTGTTTGTACAGTGTGTAGACAGACGCTGCTGAACTACACACCTGGAGTACATACTGTCGATTGTTAGATTTCCTGTGGCCCAGTGCGTCTTTCCTATTTTACAATATGAATGGCATGGCCTGGACAGCAACAGCTGTGAACCTTTCCAACCTACTGTATGAGTGTAACTGGTCCACTGTAGCATCACTCCATTGATATAGTTGTCAGTGTCTAAACAGCTATATGGCATGGCGTGTAGAACTGTAATAGTACACGATGACAGGTTACCATGTCAGCAAACCTGTGGGTGTTGTTTTGCCTATGACCTCTCCACAGGTGTATGTTACAGGCAACGATTGTCATTTGTATGGGTGTCACATACAGTATCCAGTCATTCAGGGGTCAACTGCAGGCATAGTGGCTGTTCCATACTGTGTGCACCTACCACTTATGTTTCGTACTTTACATATAATTAAGTGTGTATCAGCAGTCACATGTATATGTACACACACACATATATATAATATATATAATATATATATATTATATATATATATATATATATATATATATATATATATATAAAAATTATGTATATGTATACTTGTATCTGCAGATCTGTGTCTGTGTATCTGAAGCCTGGTAATGTTGATGGCATCCACATAATACATTCCCCATGGGAGCCAGAATGTACTGCATGATACATTACCAATAACAGCATGACATCATACAGGTGGTATGTAGTACAGATAACATCATGTGCCCATGTTGCCACTGGCCCTGGTTATGGGATTGCTAACACTTGGTAGTGTATGCAGGGCGGACGTGTTTGACTGGGGGGATGCCTATTCGTATGACTCATATAGTGTGTGGTGCCTCTCAACCCCATTATCGTAACATGTAGCCTGTTACACTCCACTCTCTAACAGCTACATGTGCCTTGCAGTTCCAGCACAACAGTGTTGCACCAGTGGGTCGGTAGGTATGGGAATCCCATTGAGGTCTGCCATGTGTGTGTATATGTGCATGTGTGCATATCTGTAGGGTACACCGGTCCGAGTCCACATACCCCTATTACAATACACATTGCCACACAGTAGTACGGATATTGTTGTTGTCACCCATAGGTGTGGCAATGCAGTGCAATACCCTACCATGCCTGTGGTGTGTGCATCACATGCATATCCCTGTGGTACCACTGTTGTGATATGCAATAGGTTGTTTTTTGCGTTGTGGCCACTGTGTGATAGTGGGTATGTCAGAGTATCTAGATGGGTTTTAGTGTGTACACCATGGCACACCTGGTATATGGCCCATGTACCACTCTCAGGTGACCAATGTCACCATCACCCATACAGGTAACAGAAAACAGGATATGGCCCAGTTACACATGTGCTGTGTGCAGCCTAACTGTAACACATTGGACACATGGACTAGTTAGTTAGCAACTATACAACCATGTCTCTAAGATGTGTGTTTACCTGTTATGTGTCATTCAATGTGTATATGATGGTATGACACACTATGTATTCACCATATACAAGCATTACATCCCCCATTACCATAATGTACGTGCCTGTAGATGGTCTGCATGTAGCACGTGACCTGGTACACAACTCACCCTACAGATGGTGTCGTGTGTGCAATGACAGCCACACAGTTCAGTAGCACTACATACCTGGGTTGGGGTCTAGACACAGTGTCGCCAAGTCAGGATGTGTGTGTATGTGGATGGGTTGACATAAGGGTGCAGATTAAACCTGTACCAGCAGGCCCCCAGTCACATTTGCATGGCCAATAGCTGTTATACATACCTGTGGCATGTGTGTAACTGTACACCACATATGTCATGGCCATGGTGTCACCACACTGACATACCCCTGTGGAATATGACTGCGGACCATCCTCCTGCTGACACATGTATGCCTACAGCACAAATGGATGACAGTATGGGGATATAAATTGGTGTTAGTAACAGCTGAGATGCATCCTAGCTGCATGGCTATTCTACCTGACATGTATGAAGTACACATTACCCCTGACTACATTCTACACTGCAGTACATTGCGGCACTCTATCACAGTCACTGTGTGGATCAGAACAATGTTAGCCTGTCCCTGCATTGATGTTATGGATGGCAGGGATGTGGCACAGGTATCATCATATGCACAGGGTGTGTTGCAGGTGTGCCAGAAGCCGAGTGTGGTCCAAACATGTGTCACCATTTGTGTGGGTGAGGGGTGTGGTTCCTTGATTGGGGCATGGTGATGAGGTGTGTGCCGGTATGGAGATGCCCTAGGTGTGGCTGCATAGTGTGTGGGTATGCATGCACACAGTTCTGCCATGTGGCTGCCCCACATGGGTAATGTTGGACAGCTACAGACCATACCTGGCAGGGTGTGCAGTTCAGTGCCTCCATGACTGTGCCTGCCAGGGATTTCATGGGCACTGCAGGTACAGACCTTGAGGTGCTACTCTCCCCTGATGATGACATATGTCTGCTGGAGCCATGTCCCATCTGGGCCTGGCCAGGGCCACGTGCACATGGCCTGCTGTAGTGTGGTGTGGACAGCAGCCCCTGTGGTGTGCTGGAGCTGGTACTGCCACTACGGGAGCGGCTGTGCGTCCTGGCACATCCACCTTGACTGCCAGGTGTCTATGGTCTACGTTCACATGGACATTGCACCATTCCCACCACACGTTCTAGTACAGACGTACCATGGTCGAGGAGGCCAACCATCTCACCCCACAATCTATCCATGACCTCAGTATATTCATGGAAGGCAACAGCAAGTTCATGGAGGTTGCCACTTACAGCTGAGAAAGCAGACCTCTACAGCCTCAGGATCTGTCTGGAGTGTATTTCCATATGCACCTGTGCCTCCATTACAGCCTGAAACATGTTCCTGGTGGTACCAGTTGTGGTGCCTCTGCCAGGGCAGGATGATCTGTGGTCCTCCCATGAGCACCACAGTACATCTGCCGATGTGGTGGCCTTCTGGACATCTGGCTATGCCGACTGTGACCTGACATAGTTGGCATGGAGACCACACTTTCCTGTCCATTGCTACCAAGCATCAAGTGTCCCACTGCTATGGCCACATGTGATGGGGTTTGTAGGGGCACTGTAACTGTGTGCAGGCTTGTGGTGGCTAGGAGGGTGATGACACATGTTGGTGCAGTGTCAGCCTCTGACAACCCCTCCTGTGCCTCACCTGTACCTTCATCATCATCGGTGTCTGTAGGGACACCTACTTCAGTATTCATGCAGGAGGGACCCTGACCCACCTCGTCACCTATGGGGAAAACAAATACACATGTTAAGACCTGTACAGCAGTGCATAACAGTGCACACACTCACACTGACAGCCACCTTACTACCTCACCTTCCCTGAGTTTGCAGAAAGTCCCACAGTCAGTTACATATGTTCCCCTTCCTGCATGGCACTTGCTAATACACACACATCACTATAGTCCATCCCCATGCCTACACGTGTGGTTACCATACCTGACCTGTTACTCCTTCACCTCCCTGACCTGGGTGAAGTAGGTTGTATATGGCCTCACAGCTGTCACCCTGTATTACCCTGTGTATAGGCAGTAATGGTGTATGAGGCTCCTAGATGGTTGAGGCTGCTGCATTCACTACATATGTCACACACCAGAGCCTCATACTACAGTCTTGCGCAGTCAATGCCACATCTGCTGCACAAGCGACCCATCGTGTGGATGACAGTACTACCTGGATACACTCACTGATGTTCTGTGGTAATTCCCCATTGCATTTGTAGTGCTGCATATGTGGGCAGCCGATTACCTATTTGCTGCTGGCAATATGATGTGTATACCTGATATATACTGCACCTCCCAATGCATGCTCCATGCTACAGAGCTTGTTATGCTATCAGCTGTTCTGTGTTCACATACCTGACAGGTTGTCCTGATGTCCCATGTCTCACTCCATGTACGGCACAATCCCAAGGGGAAGTACCGCTATGTGCTCAATCCCACTATTGCCTGTGCATACATTGACACACATACACACATCTGGCATGCATCGTTCACACTCCACTAGATTGCACTTACGAACACAACTGAGTATCACACACACAGACACACACACACACACACACACACACACACACACACACACACACACACACACACACACACACACACCACACTCTTACATGTGGAGTTGCACAACATTTGTAGACACAGTCCTCCCATTAGCCTTCTGTCAACATGCATTACACATGGAGCTCAACAGCATGCAGTGCAACTATAGTGACATCATGCTAGTGGCAGTATACATGTGCGTGAGGCATGGGCTTTGTTGGTAGGTGGTGGCCCCTCCCCATGTTAACACTGCACCCATGTACAAAGTGTTACTGTGGCCTGTTCTGCACCCTGCCTTGTACTGTGCACCATACCTCGCAGGTGTAGAAACCATTGATGCATCTGTAATACTGTGTCTGTTATGTCAGCTCCAATGCTCACAGCCCCTGTGTCATAGCAACACATACCTGGGATGGTATGTGAACAGCTATCAGTTGTAGATGCCTGATGTCTGTGTTACAGATCACAACATCAGCAGTGCATGTATGACCAGTACATGACTATTACACTGGCAACCAGTGGACCTTACCATGGCTGTGAGGGGTGCCCTACATATGTCCCAGACCCTCTGCATGGTTGCAAGGTCTACTCATGTGCACATTCCTTGGAGTGCATACACTTCTGTGACGGGTGCTGTGGGGTCAGGGTTACGTCTGCAATGTTTACTTAACCTGCTTGTGTGCAGCTGCAGCCATGGTGGTGTTGAGTCACACATGTCCCTACTGTAGGTCGTGCATCCTGCCACATGTCACATCCCTGTGGACACATTGACAGGATGTTAGTTATCTTGCATGTGTCTGTTATACCCTTCTGATACCCCAGCATGGTCTCTACTGTGGTGCAATGTATTTCTCAGCAACAAAACGTGAACATATTCAGCATGCAGTATGGGTAGGTGTGTTAGACATGTGCATGGGGGATAGCCCATAGCTATTACATGCCCAGTTAATCATCATGCATGAACACGGACCATACTCATAAGCTATGGGCTGCTGCTGTGGTTGTATCCTGGAGGGACCTACATAAGAGTGCAAAAAAGCTGATGTCAGTGGCCACAGCTGTGGCATTCATAACAGGTGAGTGCAGCATTACGTTACATCAACAGTAGAATTGCACAATATTACAGCTTCTACACAACAGTTTATTACTACTACACAGCAGCAGACAAAGTATATGACATCTCAGTTTTGCATGATGTGCCTGTACAGCTGCAGATGTATACACATGAGTGGTGTACTGATGTGCCCTGGGGCCTTACCTGCATGCTCCTCAGCTGGTGTGTCATTGGCACCCACCTCTAAGATGTGCCCTGCCAGGTGTTGATGTTGCAGGCAGGCAGGTGCCACTAGGCTGCTGAGAAGCTCCTCCACATGGGTGAGGGGTGGATGGGTGGGTTGCCTCCCCTGTTGCAAGGTGGTCCCCACTTACGGCAGCTACACGCTGATGTACATGGCGAAACAGGTCAGTGCAATGATGCCAGACTTGCTCATAGCTGTGGTTATGCAGTCCAACATCATTGACCCTGTGGACTAGCTCGTTCCACAGGATGGTCCTCTCCTGCTGGTCATGGGCTGTCCAGCCAAAAAGAAGTACGTAGTGCTGTACCAGGTGTTCGATGATGATAGCCATTTCTGCAGCATTGTACGTGGGACGGCGACAATGCAACATGATTCCTGGAAGACATAAATATGGAAACAGGTCTGAGCCACCCATACAGCAGGGTTACCATAGTTCTTAATACACATATATGTCTCCCCTCACCATATCAGCTACAACACGTTCACAGACTGCAATTGTTATGTCAGCTGCTTACCTACCATTGGGACATATGTTGTATTGTACCAAGCTTTGTGCTATGTGTATGTGCCATGCTTTGTGCTATGTGTTTGTAGCCATGCTCCCTGTGGGGACACTTATCTTTGCTGGCCTGTTACTGACTATTCCACCTGCATGCCATTGTCAGTGCCACTATATATATATGTGTGTATAAATATACATCTATGTACATATATGTGTAGATATATGTTGTATGTTGTTGATATACCTATGTCTATATGAGTGTCTGTATCTGTACACATCACAGTCTGTATCACACAGATATGTGGAGTGCATACAGCCATCCGGTCCTCATTCTGTAACCGTCTTTCGTTCACATCTGCACTGTTCTGCCTTGCTGCAACACAGACAGGTGCCACATGTGAACACAGCCTAACATTAGGGTGGTAACTATGGTGTGAGATTGCTGGTACTCCTATTACACACCTATGGCATTTGTGCATGCTACATTACACATTCACATGACTGTCCTACAAGTGCTGTGCACTGGCACACGTGTCTATCATGACTGCAGTACACCCATCAACAGCTATTCTCCACACTAACATAACATACATAGATATTATGGCTGACATCTTTGTCATTCATTGCTGATCTGCACAGTTGGCGGGTATGTCCCACTGCTTACAGGGACAGACAGTATTGTCCAGAGCAGTTGTTCAGCAGGACATCATTACAGGGACACCTACAGATGGCACATATCAAACATTCTACATCATAATCCTATTAATCTATATCACATCTTACATTAAATTACAATACAGTTGTGTTTTACATACTTTTTAGTGTTTGGACGGATGTGACACCTTCCCGGTTGTGGCCTGTAGTACTGTGTTCCCCACTATGTAAGGTCCATGGTATACATTTGTTTTCTATTTCATTTATCTTTTTTGTTGGTTTCCTCTTTTTTTCCTTTCTCTCCCTCTCTCTCTCTCTCTCTCTCTCTCTCTCTCTCTCCCTCTCCCTGTCCAGTAGAGCGAATGAGTTGGCTTGAATTGATTTCAGCATGGCTTTTGTAGGTGATGCACATGATCAGGTGATGGGCTCTGCACCAATCAGTATGCAACAGTTGCTGACTGCATGCAGCCTGCTGTGTAGTGATTCTATTAACCATCGTCATGGCAACCCAGTACTATAAAATGCTTACTCATGTGTGCGTTATCCCTTCACCTTTCCATGGAGGACATCCTTCCTGTATGTGGGCAGCATTGTTACAGATGGCAGGTTGTGGTACCTACTACAACGGGGCTTGCAGACACAGGACAACTACACAATCTTAGGTTGTTCCAGACCTACAGACAGAGTGAGTGAGTGGTGTTGTTATGTGCTTTGTATATTGCTGGTCTTGCAGTGTTTGCATGTACATAATAGTTTAGGATGGAATGCAGTCTGTCTGCATAGCTCCCAACAGTGGGCCTATCCACATAATGGCCAGTGGATTGTCTGTTTGCTTTTGCCTGTGCACCACACAGGTCTTGTCCTAGATATATCCCCGGCAATCTGTCTGTTGCATGCTATTAGTACATGGCTACGTCCAGTTCTGTTCCTGATGTGTTATTCCTGCAAAAGGATATGTTGCATTGAATCCTGTAACACCAGCAATGTGCAGGGTGTGTAACAGCAATATTATGAGTATGGCCCTATCTTCCTGCCTCTGTCCTCCACATATATGGCTGGCTTTTTCCTGCTGTGATACAGTTAGTGGTTGTTCGGTATTCTCCTATCATAATATACTGCTGGCATTCCTGCTATCATCCCAGTCATATTGTGGATGCCCACGACATTTGTTGGTCAGGGTCCATACATGTGACAGATACATAGACATTAACACAGATAATAAATGTCCCCCTAGGCCTTGACTACGGGGTGTAACTGGCAGCTGCTGAACTACATCTGTTATTTTTTTATTGTTACCTATCTTGATGACAGATCCTTTGTCCACAGTTGTAGGAATTGACGGGCCTGTCCTGGACAGCATAGTATGTTATATATCTGCACTGTCTGCAACTACTTTTCTGTGTGGGCCTTGCATTCCTCACTGATTACATAAGTGCAGATTTATGTGCTGTGGGTAATGGCATATATTATTGTAAAATACACCATTACAAGTTGTTTGTGTATACATATCTGTGTGTCGTCTCATGTCCTTTGAATAGTGAGTGGGCTATGTGTAATTCCTTACTCCTGTTCAAGTGTAAATGTCATTTAGTAGGTTATACAACAAAACAATTTTGTTATAATGATTTCACAAGGGAAATAGAATGTGTTGCAGTGGGACCCGAACCAAGAATGTGTGCGCGGTAGGTGGATGCTCTGCCCACTACACTATTGCAGCTCTGTGTAATTTGCATATTTCTACCATAATGTCATACCCATGCTCCCTTTCCCCGACACCCGAGCTCCATGTACTCCACATCCATCAATTCTACAGTTGCTAGCCCTGCCATACCACACCTCCACACATTTCCCTCTCTGCACATCTCGGTATTCCTCCATATTACTGTCTCGATGCAACCTTCTGCAAGCTCATCAGTGTAATCCACATATGTTTGAGCCTTCCCTTCATCCACCTCTGATACTGGTGGAAACATTATTGTGACCCATAACGTCTGGTACGTCCCGGCAGGGATGGACCTGTTGTTGTGTCATGAGTACACTTTGCTGTTCTACACTGTTTCTCCCACTTGTAGCATCCTGCCAGAGTTTTTAGATGCAGTGGTTTGCTCATACACCAGACCAGCCTCATCTCTCGCTTCCACGGATGAAACATGTCCCCACACTGTGGCCCATTTTCCATTCTTCTCTTCAGTATTATACGAGACTACTGTTCTCACAGTATGCGTGGACAGGCACTGTTCATTGGTAATCATAGATTGCTAGGAATACTGTGACTGAGCACTGTGCACATGTTTGCTGGTATTAATGTACATACTTACATACATTTCCTATACTGTAGACTGACTGTGCCAGATGATATGTTTGTGATAACAGCAGCTGATTGTATATCTGCCATGCCTTCATGGTAACTCACTTGGACTATAGTGTGCAGGGGGGACCTGGGAGTGCTGATTATGTTGTTACTGGCCACGACAAGGGCTGTGGGCTACAGCATGCCTAAGGCACTGCGGGGGAAGTGTAGGCGGGTATGCGCTGGTGTGCACTAGGCTCAGACCTGTTGACCTCCGGTTACGGCGTCTTACACTGGGTTGGCCTCCACATTGCTTAACCAGTGTGGGCATTGCTTACTGCCAACCACACAGGCATACTCCCGCTTGCTGCAGCATACCCCCATGCTGCTTCATGTACATGTCGGTATTATACATGCTTAAGTCAGGTGTACATGTCAGGTATGACTGTTCATGGAGGTCAGTGTAAGGTTAAGTGGGATTCCAGGTTAGCATTTCCGGATAGGTTACACACAGGTATTCGGGTTAGGTTTAGTTATGCCATACACCTGTGTTAGAGTAGATGTGAATAGTGGAGGTGTAGGCGGGTAGGTGGAGGGGGGGGACATTTTAACTGTATAGTAGGCCGTTTAACTAATTGGTGGGGGAGTGGTAGTGCAGGATTGCAGGGTGTTGGGATATGTATGGGAGGCAGGACAAGAGGTGTCAGTGTCAGTAGTTGGTGTAGGGATCTGGAGTGTTGGCGGGTGGTGGACTTCGCCAGGTGGTGATCCAAGTGTGCTTGGGTTTTCCCTTCATGTGTTATTTACATGTATAGTGTGGGACAGCTGCGGTAATACACCTGGGTTGGGGCTTGTAGATTCTGCCAATATAGTTGTGTGGAGGGTGTCATCTACCTGTGACTGTGAACATTACTACGAATGCAACAGGGGTCAATAGGTAAGTGGTGTTATTGGGCCACACAGAGGGGCTGATAGTGGGGACATGTCCAGGGATGTGCAGGACGGCTAATGGGAAGGTCCACAGCTGACCATTTCTTCTACAGCGACAGCTGTGTATATACCCTCCATTTGGGAGTAGGTCTGGACAATCACACCCCTGGGTGGGGGTGAGGACAGCAACATAGCTCTCAATCGATCAGAGACAAATCTCAACAGAATTAGGGACAAATCCTCAAATAATCAGGGACAATCAGGGACATTTTTTAAATATTTGTACTATTAGCTTGAAACATTTGCAGATTAAGAGAATGTGGATTAATATAGATTTTCTGACATAAAACGTCTATAACTCTGAAGTACTATCATTATTTCTTAAGGGCAAATCACCACCTTTTCTTCAGCAGTCACCAGTTTTAAGAGGGATTAAGAGGGACAGATCTACAATTGGAGTCTAAATTAGGGACGTCCCTGAAGATCAGGGACAGTTGAGAGGTTTGGACAGCAATAATACCTTGTGATGCCAATTAGTTCGGCTTACATGCCTACAGTGGGGTGTTGCGACCATGTGTTCTTTGGTGTCATTTAGTGGGTTTGCAACAACACATCTGGTTATGCCGTCCTTTTCCATGTAAAATAGACTGTGCTTCAGTGGGACTCGTAGTGGGAGTGTCTGCCTGTTGGGTGGTGGCTCTGCCCAATGAACATCCCTGGGGAGGTCCGAATAGATCCACTCCAGCAAACACCTGCACACCTAGACCCATAATTACATACCCATAGTTCCCCCACCCGCACCACCTCTACAGCACTCATCCTTACTCTGGGTGCAGGTCGGGTCTAAACACACCACTACACACTGCCCACTCTCCATTTCATGGGACCCATCTCATACGTTGTCTCAATCCATGGGTCATCAGGCTTTCCCACCCTTGTAGTCTGGGTATGTACATGCCCCACCTTGATAGGTCATCGCATGTGCTTCCTCCTATAACAAGACATTTTTGGGGTGTCCCGTAAGGGACAGTCCTGTCTCTGTTCCAAGATTAGACTTCTCGGGTCCACTGTGCCCCCCCCCGGTTGTATCCTGCCTGTGGTCTGGGGAGCAGTGGATTGTTTACATTGTTTGTGGGTTTTATTTGTATGTTTCCCCTGTCCGGTTGGGGGGGGGGGGGTTCATGCTGCATGTTACACGTTTCATGCTTGGGCCCCTCACCTCCATTGGCATGGCCTGTGAACATATGTCATTCTTAAGTGCTGTATCTTATCATAGCTATATATCTGTGTATATCTACACACACACACACACACACACACACACACACACACACACACATATATATATATATATATATATATATATATATATACACACATATATATAGATGCACACACACACACACACACACACATATATATATATATATATGTATATGTCTGCATATATATCTATATCTATATATATCTATATATATATATATATATATATATATATATATATATATTGCTGTATATATAGCTAACGACATGTGGATGTATGGGTGCATGCTATTTATTTATATGTCTATCTATGTATCTATACATTTGTACTACAGAGAGGGAGAAGTATATATCTATTTAGTTATGGGTATTTATACTAACACATATACCTCTAAATCTTTAGCTACATATCCGGTAATTTTGACTGGTATTGCTGGATACTGTGCTCCATGTGCATACCTCCAACCTTGTGTGCCACGTATGCTTTGCGATACCTACCACTAAATCCGTTGGTGTACACTGAGTTACATGTGACATCTATTGTTAGTACCAGGAATACATTCGTCCCATGCGGGACAACATAAACATTGGGTATTTAACCTTCATCTACACCCAGGGTTGCATTGGTACCCCTGGCTATGTGCATGGTCGCCAGCGTGTGCCACACCTAGGATACTTGGGTTGGGACATCATGCAGGATAGGTCCCGAGGGGGGGGGGCAATGTGTGGTGGTGTGGTAGCTACAGGCCGATAACCAGGGTAGGGGTGGTGGCTGCGTGTGTGCTGAGGGTGGGGGGGAAGCAGAACTGTGGGTTATGCATGTATGGGTTGGGGATGGCCTGGGTTGGATGGGCCTGTACTGCTTGGCCCGCCTAGTGGGTGGGGGAGAGGGGTATGTGATGACTACATGTAACACATAACAGATGGCTGATTTAATTCCCTAGTTCAATGGCAAACGTACAATATTATGAGCTTGGTAGTGTATTGCAGGGCGGATGGGTTTGGCTGGGCGGGGGTATGCAAATTCGTACGTGACGTATATTGTTTGGGGCCTCTCAGGCCCATTGACGATGCATGTGGTCATAGATGTTTCTGCTCATCTACCATTGGTATCTACAGATGTCTGGCCATATATACCTCTGTGGGTATATATATTTGCTTACATATGTCTAACTATGTCAGAATATACCTACGGAGACATATATCTGCATACATATGTCACTTGATGTGTATATGTGGACGTATAGATGTTGACATATGTATGTGTAGTTAGCATTTCCATGTATATCTGTTTATATATTTGTATATATATATATATATGTATATATCTCTGGATATTTTTATATATATATATATATATATATATATATATATATATATATATATATATATATATATATATATATATATATATATATGTATATATATATATATATATATATATATATATATATATATATGTGACTACATATATATATATATATATATATATATATATATATATATATATATATATATATATATATATATATATATATATATATAGATGTTGTATCCGTTTAGTTAGTGATATATTTGCAGACACACGCCCATCTAGCTGTAGGTATACATTCTCTGTACTGTTATATGTCTGGGCTGGGGTTATGTTTCTGGCAATATACAATTTCTGCATATCTGGCATGGCGTAGTGGTAAATTGTTTCGTGTATGGTGTGCATGGTCCTGGGTTCCGGACTTGCGGAGGCTGTTTGTTTTGTTGCTGGGCAGAACACCAGCCGTTGGATACGGTGTGCTTAAGGCACTTTCAAGAGGTTGTAAGGGGGTTTGCGCAGAGGTAAGCACTGCTGACTTCCAGTCACAGTGTCTTACACGCAGTTAGCTTCTCCTTTGCTTAATCTGTGTCGGCGGTGCTTCACCCCACCCAAATGCACTTGCGCACGCTTACTAGTGCTTGCATATGCTTACTACTGCTTATCTGTGCTTATGCCTGCTTACTGCTGACTTATTCATTATGGTACTGACTCTTCACATGTGCATTTAATGCAGTACTCTAGTTCACATTTAAATGTTATTTAGTAGGTTATACAGCAATAAAATGTAAATAAATGTTCATATACAGATTTCACATGGAAAATGGTATGTGCTGCAGTGGGACTCGAACCGGGAATGCCTGCTCGTTAGGCGGATGCTCTGACCACTACACTATTGCTGTTCTGCTTCATTTGCATATATCTTCCTTGTTATCCTCTTCAGCCTTTTAATCTTCTTTAACCATAGCTAAGCGATGGGCACACCCGCACACCTACGTTTAGCTGTACTCGGAGTTTTAAAAATAATTACAGGGGTTACTTCTTTTTATTTTATGTCCTGTTGCTGTTGTACAAATGGGGGACTTTTGGTGGGATATGCGGATACCTATGAGTGGTCTCGCTCATTTATTTACAGTTTCTGCTATTCTACTTTGCAGGGGTGTGTTTATTCTGAGAACTCTGCTCTCAGACACGCCCCCTGCACTTGTCCACGATCCATGTAGTATTAGGAGATCAGGCAGCGTGCCTTCATTAATATGCTTGGCATGCTGCTGTCCTCCTCCTAAACTGCCACTTCCGTGTAGCACTAGACTAGTCCTGCATGGAAGATTAGTGAATCCGGGGGAATGTCTTATGCTTGAGTAACTGCAACTCCAGCTCAGGTGATGAGGAAAGTAATTGTAATCAAGGTGAAACACCTCTGATCAAGGCACAGTGCAACACAGGCATTTCTATTAAATCTATTATTTTTATCTGCACCTGTTACTGCTGATTCATTGTACTAACTGGATGACATCATCACACATAGTTTTTCTTCCTATTCAAGAGATTTCCAGCTTTATTGATAACAAAATAACTGGAGCTTTGCTGCATTAGTCAGAAAGCTCACTTAAATACATTCCTAGAAAAAGTTATAGGAGGACACTGAAATGTTGAACATTTCACTTACATTGCACTAATGAAAAACTGATAAAAGATTAAAACTTAAATGTGGAGCTTTGATTATGTGCCCTAACTTTCTACTGCTAGTGAGAAGAGGCAGCCAATCCAACACAGATAAGCAAAACTTTTTTTTTTTATTGTGAGTATTAAATACAGGCAATAAAAGAGAAAACAATAATTCTAGAAAAATGCTTTGCTGAGAAATAAAACACCTCTGTATGAAACCTCCAGATGGACAGGAGTCTTTCCTATTGTAATGGCAATGAAATAACCTGACAGGAAAAGGGTAATTGCCTTTGCTGAATATTTTGTGGTTCCCACCATTCAGAAATAAAAACTCAGCATATGCAAAGGTCATGCAAGGTCCTATAGCAGTGCTGGCAATTAGCCTTATATCAACAGCATGTTAAAACACAGTAGAATATTATTACATTCCAAAGAAAAGATGGAAGCCAAGTCACCAAACAAGGAAAGCTGATGTGTTTCTGCTGAGGCTATTGTTGTGGAAAGCAGCACATGAAAACTGATTGTAGCACTCCATATTACACTGCCTTGTGATGAAACCAATAAAAACATAGAGTCTACTGACAGGAATACAAAGTATATGATATAGAGGCACTTGCAGGGGATCTTTAACCTGTAATGGAAATTATTTATTTCATCATCTGGCTGGTCTAAGAAAGGTGTATCTTCACTTATGATGGATATTAATATGTGAATCGCATGCAGTGTTTATGGGGGTCAATAACCATTTATTTGGTGCTATTTGTTTCACGGCCAATGAGTGAATTTTATACTATTGCATTCAGCTTTAGGCTGCTGTTTGTATCCATCCATCCATCCTCAACCCCTTTTCCTATATTTGCACATGGGGTCAGGGTGTCACTTCAATAGTGACAATCATCAAGAGCCAGGGTTTACACCACTAGGTGGCTAGCCCTGCCAAAACACAACTGAAAGTTTACCATTCAGTTGTGAATGTTTCTCTTCTTTATTTCATCATAAACACAAATACATTTTAACAAACAAAAATCACGTTTGTCATCACCATTTTCTAAAAGTCTTTCCTTGGTGAGGGACACAGCAGGGTATCAAGCACAGCATTATCCCGTTTATCTGTCTCCAGGTCATCCTGCAGCATCCTCAGGTGTCCAAAGGTAAACTGAGAAATATAGAATCCCTCTAGCATGCCCTGGGTCTAAACTGGGGCCTCCTCCCAGTGGGGTTTGCCTAGTAGAGGAGGCATCTTCACCAGGAGCCTAAATCTCATCAGATGACTCCTCTCAACTATACTCCAATGTCTGCCCATGTTACTGAGCTCCTCACTGTGTCAGAGAGTAAGCAGAGCTAACCTACAAAGGAACATCATTTCTGCTGTCTTTATCCATAATCTCATCCTCTTGGTCACTGCTCTAAGCTCATCATAGAGCTTCACTCTATGACTCAGTGCTTACATCACATCACCATGAAAGTGGTGATGTCACTGCATCAGTCTGTTGGTAAATTTGATTCCGATCTACCCCCGTCATGAAAAAACTCCAGGATACTTAAACTCCTCTACCTTTTATAACTTCCTCTTTGTGGAATCACACCCACCTGGCTAAAACCTTCATCTTATAACCTATAACCTACCTCTTATTTACATCCACTGTCATATTTCCCCTTCCTACTACTTCAAAAAAAAAAAAGAAAAACACAATTGTACATTTTGGTAGTATTTTTTTTCAAAATGTCACTTGTAACATTATCCTTGGCACAGTATTGTTAACTTTATAACTATGTCTGTAGTTATAATGATTTTTATTTTTCTGTTTGTACTCTTTGTTACTCTTTTTACTCTTTACTTTCATGTTACTTCTTTAATGTAAATTCATCTTAAACTCTGGAGCTTAACTCCCCGGGCCTCTACTGAAAATGAGCATGTATCCAGCTAGACTAGCCCGGTCAACAAATATAAAATAAAATAAAATAAATAAATTATTGTACTGAAAAGTTTAGTGCACAGGAGATCCTTAGACTGATGTAGTCTGGAACTTTATACTCCTGGCAGGGTCACCTATGGCATTGGTCTGAGGGAAGGGCAAAATAAACAGCAATCCAGAATGCCCACAGAATGGTTCATTTAAAGCATCTGAGAATCTCATCCAAAACAGGGACATAAGAACTTGTCCCTGAAGTTAGGCCTGGGGTAGGATTTGCCAGCAAGTATCCCAGTGGTTGTGTGGTTTACAAAGCTCATGAATACTTAGACTGAAAAAAATGTCTAGAGACATCTTTTGTGCTCACCACCCACAAAGCAGAGGAATGGTGATTCCGGTGCAATGCTGTTCAAATGGCAGTCAGGAGAGGGATTGATTGGTTAATTGATGGCTTGATTGATTAATTTAGTAAATTAGTAGTCTAACTGTGCAAAGGCCTCTTGCACGGAAATCCCAGAATTTGACAACCCAAAAACTAGATGAAGGGTGCATAGCTAAATAATTACTTGTTAAAAAAGCTGGCAACCAGCATTATAGAGGCATGGTGACAATAACAGCTTCAGCAATAAACAGTAGTAGTAAGTAACCAAAAATATTGTAAATGGAGAAATTCAGTTACTCATATTCAGCAGAAGAAACATATAAGTGATGTACTCATTGCACTGATAAACCCAAGCCTAGTTTAAAAACCCACAGCTATGGGGAATATAGCCTGAGAAGACCTGCATGACAGCAGTAGCTAACTTTGTGAGACTTGTAGTGTTTAGATTTTAATTCACAATGACTGAATGACCATAATGTAACAATGAAAGACATTACAGAATAGTAAAGTCACATTACAGGCAAATATTCTCTGTGACTGCTGACATTTCTAGCTGATGGTGTCATAGGTTTGGGCCAGATTCATGAAGACACTGCATCATACCAGCAGGAAGAAAAATATATATTTGCTTGGTTTGGAGAGCACTTCCTGTACATGCTCATGATGGTTGATGGCTTAATTCCATCAGGTGCAAGTGGTTTAGAATAGATGCCCCTGGAATGAAGTTGGCACTAAACTTATTTGCCAGTATATTGGCAACATCCACTGGATTGGAGGACTTGTACCATTGTGAATAATCCCAAAGCAATATTTGATGTTATTTTTTGTTTTTCTGACATAACTAAAGGATTTGTAGTAGTCATTGGCTTCTGTAGCTAGTTTGAGTTCATTGTATGCTTTCATTCTTCTCATGTCCTTTTTATTTTCTTATCTATCTGTTTGATGCTCTCCTTAATTTGGGAGGGCCATTTGTTCTGCTATATTGGTTTAGGAGTTTCTTCCTTTTATTATGTAGTTTACTAATGCTTGAGGACCACCACACTTTCTTTTTAGACCTTCCAATTTGTTTAGATCTGATTGGGACTGCCAATTCATTTCTCTATCTGAAATTTAATACATTTGCCCAGGTGAAAGCAGAACTTTTCTCCATAACTCTGCAGTATCAGCATTATAGGTAATACTGTTATACTTGAAATTAGAAACTCCATCACAGAACTGTAGGATGTTTGTACATTTGAAAGCCTTGCATTCTGTGATATTTGTTTCTCATGGTTTGAAGATTTTGATAGTGAATAGGATCATAGGATCATAGGAGATTACTAGGCTAAGAGCTGTGGGGCCCTTACAAGCCTAGCCAAGAGTTTATCCTCAAAAAGAAACCTCAATCAGCACCTGTTGCCCCTGTCAATGAGGGACACAGGTGGAACCTCAGGGACAAATTTGTGGTTACCCATCCACTCATCAAGGTTGCACTTGAAGAGGTCCAGAGGGTTTACTATCAAAGGGCAGAAATTCATTTCAACATCAGGCACCTGTTCGAACATGGTAGGAGCGGCATCTAGAATGTTGACATTCAAGCAACTGTCAGTTCAGAGGATCATAAACATGACAGGAACATGAAGCATGTCTGGAAACAGCTACTGTCGACATTAACATTGAAAACAGATTGTAAATGTTATTTGTCGATCCTTTGACCTCATTAATATTCATGAGGTCGATGAAATGCATCAATTACATCACCCTTCGTGGTTGTAAATCTTGCGGTTATGATAGTAATCCGGTTCAGAGATGTACTTTGCTTGACGTGCATGAGGAGTCTATTCCAGAGGCAGAGCAGTCTCTGGGAGACAAACTTGTCTTTCTAGCAGGTTTTGTTACTGTCACATATTAGATTTAAGCATTTTGATCGTGTACTACACAAAGAGTTAGACTTACGGATATGGAGCGTCTCTAGTAGAGCAGGGTCTGAGACTGCCTTGTAAGCGAGACACAGATCACCTCTGCGCAATCTGTATGATACAGAGTAGAGTGATAGTGATTTGAGCCTGTTCACATAGGACAGATGTTGGAGGCCACGGATTCTCTTTGTGAGGTATTTCTGTGGCCTTTCCAGTTGGTGCAGGTGTTTGGAAAGGTACATACCAAATGGGGCATTCTACTCAATTATTGACATATTGAGGAAGGAGTACAGAGAGGTAATAACCTCCTTTTTTCTGGATGCAATCCCTTTACTTATGAGATGAACCAAGTCATAGGCTTTTCTGACCACTGCCACCACATGATGGTCAAATGTGAGATTGTTTTCAACTTGTGTACCCAAGTCTCTCACCATAGGTTGTGTGCTTAGGGGATTGCCACTAATGTGGTAATCAGTAAGGGCCATGTTTTTTGCCGAATAGTATGATAATACATTTTTTTGCATTTAACTTAAGGTCATGACTTTGGCACCAGTCATTTGTTACTGTGAGACCTTCATGAAGTATGTTAACATAATTTGGGGAGTCAATGACAGCACCCAACTTACAGTCGTCCACAAACTTGGTCAGCCACAGGCCTTTTGTCTTTGCCTGGACCTCTGAGAAGTAGATGCCAAACAATAGGGGCACCAAGGCAGATCCCTGGGGGACACCACTAGTGACAGGTCTGATGTCGGAGGTGGTGGCACCTATTTTGACCTTGTGGGTCCTATCAGTGAGCCAGTTGGCCACCCACCTGAAGATATAGGGATTTACACCAAGCTGTGTTAGCTTTTTGATGATGCCTGAGTGGGGGATTGTGTCAAAGGCTTTGGCCAAGTCAAGGTAAGCTGCATGTACTGACTTTCCCTCAACTAGTGCCTCGGTGACAGTCTCAAAAAAATCAACCAGGTTCAACAGGAAAGATCTGCCCTTGACGAATCCAAACTGGGTGGGATCAAGTGCTTGGTGATTGCCTATGTCTTTGTTTATGAGGTCCATAATAATACGCTCCATGGTCTTACAGATCAGACTTGTCAAGCTAATGGGGTAATAGTTTCCAAGGTCAGTAGTGGCACCACCTTTGTGCAAAGGGATGACAATGGCAGTTCTCCACTCTGCTGGAATGAAGCCTGTATTTAGGCTATGGCTGAATAGGGTGCTCAATGGCGAGGCTAGTTCTTGCTGGAGATGTTGCAGAATGCAGCCAGAATGTTACTAGTCTGATGTTTGACTTGACAGGGGGATATCTTGCAGATATTTCATACAGATGCCAATATTGTTAAGACTAGACATTAACAATATTCTTTTCTCTTGCAGGTTATCTAGCAATCTGGTCCAGGGAGTTTTTATGTATAAAATTTAAGAATTTTTGTGCATATCCTACATTGGTGGAACAGGCCCCTGGTTAATCATTGGGAAGTTAAAATAATGTAGAATAACAGCATTTCTACTTATAAAAAGCCTAAAGCATACAATGTGAAGCAGTAGGAACCACACTCAGTCAGCCTAACTCTTCAGTCCAAGCTGTTTTTATTCTTCCAACATACAAAACACAGATTGAGCACTTTCATCCAGATTCTGATGAAGTCCCCAGTTTCAGGGGATGAAAGTGCTCAATCTGTGTTTTTGTATGTTGGAAGAATAAAAACAGCTTGGACTGAAGGGTTTGGCTGACTGAACGTGCTTCCTACTGCTTCACAGTGTATGCTTTGGACTTTTTTTAGTTATATTTTACACTGTGGTTACTTTTGGTTTTTTATTTGTAGCATTTCTACTTATGGAAGTTCATCTAGAATATTTAGGAATGCTGTGTGATCTTCTGGAGATGTGAATGATGGTTACATAATGTGTTGTGATCTTCTGGAGACATGAATGGTGGTTATGTAACGTGTTATGAGCTGACTGCACATCTTATTTAGTGTGATTTGAATCTCTATTAGCTCTGCATGAGGGTCTCTAGGCATATGCCTCAAGATAATTTGGTCAGTAACAAATATGGATATGCCACCACAGTTTCCACCAGGTTTAAACAAGTGATAAGCACAAAACCCAAATGTTAATACAGTGTTCTGTGGGCATTTAAATCAGGTTTCTGTAACAAAATATACATGGATGTGCTCCAAATGCAGGAGTTCCTCAAGGTCTTACATGTTGCTGTTCAGACTTCTAGCATTAAGCAGAGTCAACCTGATATGAACCAATGGTTGATTTGTTTTTGAAGATATTTTGGGAGGTTCAGTAGTTGGACCATGCCTAAAAAATGTCACAGTGGGGGATGCAGGCTATATACCACTCATGTGTCTATACTAATCTGCTGTGAAACCTGCCTTCATAAAAATGCTGTCTCATAAAACACACCTCTAGCCCTTGTAACCTGCAATAGCTACCTGTCGACAATCTGTTTTAGCCAAAATGTGTCTTTCCATACTATGACTGTGCTTGCTCAATTGTATGGTCAGTTTACACATCTCCTGTGTATTTTTGAATTACCCGCACTTAATTCTGCATGTATGCATGTTAGATGTTACAAATTGCTTATTTAGTCTGACTTGCTGTTAAGCATTAGTTTTGTACTTATCAGTGCTCAGTTGTCACAACACAAGCGTGGCACGATGCTATTAAACCAACTTAAACACTTTGTTCAGATGTTTACCCACATCCCAATGCTCTTCTTGATTGGCTGCTGTCTGTGTGGCAATGATTAGTGTTTACAAATTTCTAAGTTGTAAAACACTTTCCACTACTATGCTATGTTCTTTTTCTTCTAACATTTGTAGGATATGGGAGCAGGTAAAATATCATGCACTAGAAAGAATTATAACTGAGTCTTAACTATTGTAACCCAGGAGGTTATATGTTCTCAGCATGAGTGCGAAGATTTGCCTCTTGAACTTTGCTCTCGGGTTGAATTTCTGGACATCCGTGTCTGAAACACATAACATCCTGGGCATGATCAGAGACCTAGTCATAATGTCCATTATCTCCCACATATACAGAATATAGCCACAAATTAGTTGTTTTGAACTTACAACTGCACATCATAAAGTAATTTCTAACACAGATTCACGTACATGTCATGCACAGTATAATTCAATTACATCAGGCTTGCATGAGATATAAGGGATATTGGGAAGCATGCTAGTTTTAAGCTCTTAACTTACTTCCACATGGTTATGCTAAGGACTTGCAAAATTTCTTTAACTATATGGAGCTAGGGGTGCATAATTCAAGAACCCTTCTGGTATTTGTAGAGGGCTATCAGAATGCATAAGTAATTCCTGAAGTACCACCTGTCCAGTGATTCTCTGCCAACAGTCGATGCATCCATCAGACTACCAGTGCACATGACCCAAACACCTCTGATACCAGACACTTGCTTCTGTGATTTCAACCACTTACGCTATCCCAGTGCAATCTCAACAATCCCTACCCTCACCTGCCAATGACTGACACCTGCTGCATTATTCCCTCACATGTGCTGTCAGAGATTGAAGTCTCCACCTACTTAATTCACCATCCTAGCAGGGATATTAGCCCCTCCATGGTGTGGCACACTGCCCAGTGATTTTTCTCTTCATACATCCATCCTGCCCAGTGGTGACTAGAATACCCTGCTCACTCTGCCCCCCAGTTACTGGCATGTATATCAAATGGTGATCATTTGCCTGCCTAAGGTATTCCAGATCCACACACAAACTCAGACTTCCTTCAAAGGCATGTTACTCTGCCAGATCTGGTGGCTTAGCGGGGCAAAACTCTGACCACAAACCAGGTGACCCAAGTCAAATTATCAACTCAGGTACCTGAAGGAGCTGCCTGGGGAAGGTGGCTATGAATAGCCACTGTGGCTTACCCAGCATGAAGACAGGAAGGTGAGGAGAAAGGCAGCTCTAGTTCACAACTTGGTTTACAGCTAGAAGGAAAGCTAGTTGTTGCACCTGTGGAACATGAGCCTTTGAGTGTCTGCTATCACTGTCCACCCCACATAGCCGAGACACCATGCAGAAGGCCGTCCCTATGAGAAGACAACAGTAGTAGAGTTAAAATAGTCACACCAAAGGAAGTGCGGTGTTCTCCCCTGGTCTATATCATTTGAGTGAAAGCTTAATGGAGGGAATCGTTATTTGTCAAACTGACTTAAGCAAAAGTTCAATTAAGCGAACAATCGCTTAAGTGACATTTTTCGCAGGGAAAGGACTTGGTTGGTTATCATTGTGGATTTGCCCTTTTCCCCACTGTAGTTCGTCGGAGTTGGTATATTTATTTAGGGAGGTGTCGTGTGCGCACCCCTCCACAATGGTGGGTGTGGGGGAGGAAGCCCCCCACTTTGCAGAGTTTTAAATTTTGTTTTGTTTGTTACAATCGGTGGGTGGACAACTGTTTTTAGCCCGGGAATCTTTTTGCTTAAGCAATCATTCACTTAATTGAGCTTTCACTTAAGTGAGTTCGGCAAATAGCTATTCACTCAAGCATTCACTCATATGATATAGACCCATGCTCCCCAAGGTAGGGCAAGTAACTTTGAATGACTAGCAAACTGGCTTGCTCCCCACCACCTGACTCTTAATGGTGGTGAAACAAATGTGCTAATTGGGTTACCAAAGCAGGAATGAGCCACAGGGTATTTGCCTAGCCAAGACATGACTGGCTCTCATCCCACTGAACAAAGAGGCTGACTGTGTGCAGGTGGAGAAGCCATTGAGCTGGTCCTGCAGAGTTAAAAAATGTTCTGCTCACTTAGACAGCTACATTGACAGATAAGTAAGATGCATAAACATTCCGCTCAAAATTATTTTCCTAAGTTATTTTCTCTTCATGACTGCTAACTAACAGCCGCACTCTTATTGATCATGAGATCAGTTGTTCCTCTGCTACTCAGGAAGTTCCTGGTGCAGAGGAAAGAGACAAACAGGGACATCCTGGGTGGCAGAGGAACATCATCCAGGCAGCCATGGAAATGTTTATGTCCTCAATCACATAAGATGATGCAAATAACTAGGGTATTTTCAATTTGCCCCTATCCTCACCCCTGATGACTGATGTGAGCGATGACCACATCTTTGCAGTGGCATATTATACCCTTTCTGCATGCATGAGTGTTTCAAACCACATGCAAATTTGGCTTCTGATATGAGACAAAAATCTTACTGTCTCTGGTTTGATAATCCAAACCTGCATCCCTGGCTTATGGTTACAGAATCATTGCCTACATGCCTCTTCTTATGGTAATAGTTCAATTACATCAAGCTTGTATGTGGTAAAGCAGCCAACACAACCACCACTCCCTCTCCAGGATGTGTTTATTGTTCACACCCAGCCCCAGTTCAGTTCTTCCACTGGCCAATCCACTAGTCAAACTTAGATAATCTGGGTCATGGTCAGGACGTTAACCTCCTATGCCACAGACCCAGACATTGTGTTCATGCATTTAATCTCAGTTGGATATTGAGGACTGTCATTTCAGTGTAGCACGCCAGATGACACCTGTTATGCAGTTGGACAGTTAGGACTGTCATTTCAGTGTAGCACGCCAGATGACACCTGTTATGCAGTTGGACAGTTAGGACTGTCATTTCAGTGTAGCACAACAGAGGACACCTGTTATGCAGTTGGACAGTTAGGACTGTCATTTCAGTGTAGCACAACAGATGACACCTGTTATGCAGTTCATAGGTTCATAGGTAGGTACTAGGCTATCTGACCGAAGGCATTTATAAGCCTAGCCAGAATGTGTTGGCTTTCGCTGCCCCCCTTACATTAGTTCCCTGTGCCTCTGTCCAGCAGAGCCACAGAAGTGATCCCCGGGGTAAACTTTCTGTTTCCCATCCACGTAGAAGGATTTTCTAACCACTTTGGCAATTTGATTATCAAAGGTGAGATTACTGTGTACTTGGGTCCCCAGATCCCCTATTACATCTTCCGTATTTAGGGGACTACCACCTATGTGGTTGTTTGTGGGTACTTTGTTTTTTCCAAAGGGGATGACTATGCACTTTTTGTCATTTAGCTTGAGGCCATGATTTTGACACCAGGTATCCGTCTCAGTGAGACCCTTTTGGAGGATGTCTGTGTCAGCTGGAGAGTCAATTATAGCCACTAGTTTGCAGTCGTCTATGAACTTGGTCAGCCATAGTCCTCCTGTGCTTGCCTGTACCTCTGAGAAGTATATGCTGAACAGGAGGGGTCCTAGGACTGACCCTTGGGGAATGCCACTTGTAACCGGTTTAGAGTCGAACCTAGCTCCTGCAACTCTCACTATGTGGGTTCTGTCCGTGAGCCAGTTGGCAACCCATCTTGTGATGTAGGGGTTTATGTACAGGCTGGTGAGCTTGTCTATAATACCAGAATGTTGAAGGCGTGAGCGAGGTCTAGGTAGGCTGTGTGTACCACCTTTCCCTTGTCTATAGCCTTGGTAACTGTCTCAAAGAAGTCCACCAGGTTTAGGAGGCATGATCTGCCCTTAACAAAGCCGAACTAGGTAGGGTCCAGTGTTTGGAGGTTCCCAATGTCTCTGTTAATGAGTTCCATGATGATGTGCTCCATAGCCTTGCAGACCAAGCTAGTCAGGCTTAAAGGGCGATATTTCCCGGGGTCTATTGTGGCTCCACCTTTGTTGAGTGAAATAACCATTGCTGTGTACCACTCTATAGGTACATAGCCTGTGGAGAGGCTGAGTCTGAACAGTGTGTTTAGGTGAGGGGTTAGTTCGTCTTTGAGCTCGTGTAGGACACAGCCTGGGACACCGTCCGGTCCCATTGATGCTGTGATTTTGGCTTTGGAGAGGGCTGTTTTAACCTGAGTGTCTGTGATTTCAGGGACTCTACATTCTTCTGGTATAGTTATGTGCCCTTTTGGGGGTGAGGGGGTGAAGTTTGTGCTGAACCTGTCTGCCAGGATGTTGGCGATATCAGTTGGTTCAGTATATTTTGTGCCATTCTGCACTAACTCTGAGCAGATCTGAGTATTGCCACTTAAATTCTTGAGATAGATAAAGAATGCCTTGTGGTTATCTTTGGAGATGTCATTTCAGTGTAGCACACTAGATGATACCTGTTATGCTGCCCTTAAAAATTCATCCTACAGCAGACTTCATCACACCTCACAAAGTGTGTGGCATGGTGCTACAAGATCCACCATGACACAAGCAATTATTCACATATGGTACACCCACTGCTGTTATTATTGTTATTATTATTATTATTATTATTATTATTTTGTTAGCTAGTAAGGCTGTGGTGGAACTGTGATTATAAAATGACTTATCAAATTCAGGGAAGGGAAGAAGAACAGAAATCTAATTTAAGAGATTATATTAAAGTATAACTTGAGGCCAAAGAACAGAAAAATATATAGGATGGAATTACTAAAATATAATTGCAGGGTAAATATGAGGAATGTAGATGGGCAAATATTGCAGTTCACTGAATACTGAAAGAGTAGAAGAAATTTCTTTAATGAAATGTGGCAATACATTTTCCAGAATTTAAAATAGCTGCTGATTAATGGGAAGTAAAACAAATGTAATTGATGAACATTCCAGCTTTATCACTTTGGCTTCTTACAACGGGTAAAAACGTGATGTGGGGTAATACATGAGAAAGATATCTATGATGATTGGTTACGAGTCATTAAAGCCCATTGCATCAAAGTTTGTTACATCATTGACAGAAAACTGAATGGGCAGTTTACTGGTCTTTTTATGTTAGAGGGGTCTGCACATGCCATATCAGTAGCTGTTTCCCCCTGCTCCCAAATTAATATACAGAAAAGGGATTTTGATAAACTGAAGATGGAGCCTTTGCTTCACAGAGGCTTTAACACTTGTATTCCCCCTCATACCTATGAAATCTATAGAATGTTAGGATCACTGTCATAGATTATAACAACGATACTTATTCCTGCAAATTCTTACCGTCCCAAAGGTTTCTGTCTGGTGCTGTAATTGTTTACAGAATGGCAACTACAAGTGCCACAAATTTAACAATTTAGATCCCTGTCCCTACCACCATAGTTGTTACACTGAACAGTATGTGAACTGGTAATATACATTGCCCTCCATCTTATGTTTTTAAAAAGTAGGTCACAAAAGTCTGCAATTCTAATGAGAGAGAGGTGGAGGTGCTTTTTAACCCTAGCTGCATTTTATATAGTGTTCATTTTAACAATTCATATATTTTATGTTATTCTGCGAATACTCTTGAGTCAGTCCTAGAAAATGTGCAGTTTAATTGAGCCATATGAGATAATATAATTTCTAAATTAATAAAAAGGCTTTATATAAAAAACATCCCTTCATGCTCTCCTGATATACTCTCAGTGTTATTAAGTCCATGCTAAACAAAGTTATCATGCCATATCTAGTTCACAGAAGCATATTTTTAAATCAGATTTTCAAAGTTAGCCCTCTTACACAGCTGGCAACTTTCTACAGGTAACAGTAACTGGGGCTCATCTGGGGGGTTAAGCAGCAATTGCATGCTCACATTTTCTTTATGAAGATGAAGGTGTTCACCTCCACATTCTATAATATGTCTGTATGCTAACAGGCAGATGAATTAGGCTAACTGAGGAAGGGTTAGGGCTGTGACAATGTGGGTACATGTGGCTGACCATGTGGGTATATGTGGCTGACCATGTGGGTACATGTGGCTACTGTCACCTTGATTGCCATGATTGCCAGCCTTCTGGGGGCGTGGAGGCCATGGCAGCCACTGCCAAGCTCACAGTGTGGCAAATTGTGGCCTATTGGAAAAGAATGAAGTGTGGGAGTGACTGTTGGCCCCTCCTACCAGGTCAGTGAGCACTGTGTCATAATTGCCATGCTGCTTACATCAGCTGATGAGGCCTCCATAACCACTGATGGTTATTCTGCTGGGTGAATGAGGTGATGTCCTGATCAAAGCAGGAGCATTATATTAACTCATAAAATGAGTAAGTTTAAAAGTTGATGGATGTGTACAGATAGTTATGAACTGTATAACTTATTTGTTGTGAGTTAATAAAATGATTCCCTTTGGGCTGAGCAATAAGAGAGTTGCAAGGTGAGATAGATAATTAGATAAAGAAAAAAAGACAAGATCTGGATACCAGTTTAAAAGTAGTATGGTATAAATTATTATAAGGAAGATATATGAAATGTATAAAAGGGAGAACAGACTGGGGAGGGGTTAGTTAGTGTCTTCAACATTAAATTGACCTACTATAATTTTACAGGCATAGTTGCCTGTTTGCTGATTCAGGGTTTTGAGAAAGAGGCTACAGAGCACTGCATTCATGAATAAAGACACAACATAAGATGTTTAAGGAAAAGGTTATAGATAATGGGGTGTTATGGAAGAATGGTACACAGGGGAAACTTTTAGATGTTTTGAGAAATGGGGTTTAATGAGATTTAAGAGGCTGTGTGTTATAGCCAGATTTCACCCCAGAAAAATTGTGTGTTAAATTAAAAGAAAGTCATATGTGGTGTTTTAACAATAAGTACTTCCAAGTATCGAGAAGGATTTAGATAGATGTCCAGGAAGTGTAGAGTTAGGTCACCAGCAAGGACAATGGAATACCACCACTGTATGAAGATGAACGCTGTTATTACTGCAAGATTATAATAAAGTGTACATGAAATTAAATGGAACTATGTCTCTTTATGATGTGTAAATACTATAACTATGTTAACCGTTGAATAACAGCAATAAGGAGGACTTTAAAATGTCCTGCATGATGATTTCTGTCCTGTCATCCCAATAAATGGACTTCAGATTTTCTCACTGCTAATGCTCCTACCTGACAGTCACTAACAGAAGACATGCTGGCCACACACAAGTAGTACGATACCTTGCAATAAAGCCTTCACTGCTTATTATCCAGAAGGAAACAGTCATTACTCCCCTGAGCTTTTGTCACTGTCTATCACATAATATAAGAAACTTTCTGTGGTCTTGTGTTACATTCCTAATAAAGTACATGTTCTTCTGCATAACATCACTGAGAAGTAGCCAGCCATTAGCTAAAGATCATTTTATTATTTCATGACATCTTTTACATTTTTTTTAAATTTCTGACAAAAGCACAGCATGGAAATGTTTTTATTTAGCTGATATGTCATTTCTTGTGTTTTGAGAGCATGGTAGTCATTTAGTCTAGCTTCACTCTTTTCACTGTCCCATTTGCATCTCTGGTTAGGAATGGCAGGTTACTATATGAACCCCTGCTGACTTGCTATCCAGCTTGTGACTCACACCTCGGCAAGTTTTAGTTTTAACAGGTGACAGGATACCCAAGCAGTGCAGAGTTATTTTTCTTTATGTTTGTTCTAACATGAGGATCCTGAAAAGATCTGAGTTGTCCTCATTTCTTTATCCTGCATCTACCACCATTATGCAGTATCAGAATGCTATTAGATTATATTTTCCTTGCTGCTGAAGAGGTATTCAGTTGTAAATGTTGGTACAGTCAGAATATTTAATCAATTTCTCACCAAGTTCAAGGTTACATGAAAAATGAATGTCTCATACATTTAGTGCTACAGTCTGGTTGCCTTACAGAGAGAACACTCCAGGGGCAGCCTCAGTATTTGTGTTCAGTATCCATTAGTTACTCATCTTTGATCAGAGTAGGGCTTAGGCTTGTTAGTTTTGCCCTAGATGTTAACTTGACCCTCAATGCAAACATTTCCAGAATTGTTCTAAAAATCTGCTATCTCCTATGGAACATCATCAAGATTCAACACCATAGACTCTTAGGAAGGCTGATTGTCAGATCAGGCCTTTTGCAATTCCTTAACAGGATTAATACAGTACTACTTTACCTGAGGTTATGTGCTTTGACATCTGTTATCTGCAGCTGACATGGGATGCTGCTGTTTGCAGGGCTTTGAATGGCCTTCTAATGTGTTGTCAGCTGGGTAGGGAACAAAAAAATTAACCCGGCTGGTCATGTAAGTGCATTCTTCTATTGTCCACTGTACTCTTAATAACAGTCCATAAATATATATTTGGTCAAAGTTTCAAAATGCACTGCACCAGATAAATTTATCAGTCAAGTGACAGAATTGTATGGCCAAACTATAACAACATATTCTAACAATGTAATAATGTTTGTGTACTGTTATTGCTATTAACACAAGGAATTTTGCTTTACTCGTTTGCTTACTGATTATTGATTGCTTATTGATTATCTTTGAGTACTGTTACTGAGGTGGTTAGCATTACTAAAGGCATAAATTATGGTTGTCACTCGCTATTTCTTCCATTATTTATGTTCATTTTAAGCAGTAAGTAAATTGACCTTGTGTTGGCTTTACTCTCTTTATGTTCTAGGGACAAGTGTTCAGACTAAATCCAGCAAGACAAGGCTTTATGTGTTAAGGATAGGTCCTGTCTAAGATGTCTGCAGGACACAGAGAAAAGAGTTCCTGTAGACTGTCAAAGCTTTTTGAGTTTTCCATCTGTTAGCTTTAAGAGTCTCTGAAGTTTCTTAAGCTGTGTCAAGTAGCTTGTTTTTAGGCTGTTGAATGTGGCATGATAATTTATAATTATCACGATCACTGATTGTATATATGGGCTAAACAAATTCTTGTGATCTCTTGATTATGGCTTGGAGCATGTGGTACATAGTAAGCTTTCATGATTTTCATTGCAACATGCAGATCAAACTTAATTTATCATCTTTAATGATTCATAGAGCTTTTGTTTCAGTGGCTCCATTAGCTTTATGATTGTTCATAACTTGAAAACCAGTCATCATTTTATAATCAATACAATCCAAGGTTTAAACAACTGCACCTAGTTGAACAGATTAATAGCCCTGTCCTTATATTCCCCTTGCCTACAGACTCATCCATGGTGATTTGTGCAGAAGGCAGGCATGTCTATGGGGTACATTTAACCCCCAGTTAAGCCTACATTTTTATGTATCGTATCAGAAAGGGACATATATTTTCTACTCAATTCTTTCAATAACATGTTTTTTGGATGATATAGTAATGATTTGCTATTTATCTGTAATGGCAAAATAACCTTATCTGATGCCTTATTGATGATGAGAAAAAATGATGACATGGTTTGCTCTTCTGAAAATCAATATATGCTTCCTGACAGGGGTCTTTGTTTTACATGTAACATTTCTAAAAACATATTTCCTAGATGCATGGCTATGTTGGAGTGGCAGATTTCATTTGAGTACTAACGATACAGCTGTTAATACTTTTTTTACCAGCTTATACTATGCACATGCTGTCATATTGTAGTCATTACCATATTCAGAATTTTTAAGTGCAAAAGGAAATACTGCTAGGAAGGAAGATCATGAAAGAGTTAAACAAGTATGTTTTGTTAAGTTACAAACAGGATAAATTTAATATTAGAGCAATGTGCTCAAAAAGGCTTTGTTAATAAAGGGTCAGAAGCAACATTAAAAGAGCACTATTTTGGAAGATACCGTATTTCTTCATAAATAAGATGTAACCAGAGCATAAGGCCTAGCATGGTTTTCCAGGGTGGTCATGATATAAGCCCCACCTCAAAAATAAGCCCCAGTTAAGATTATCAACACCACAAGACGGATGTGTTGAATTATAAAATAATATTATTGACACCCATTGACTGAGGTTATCGTACTCTGCTCACCATGTTCAGACCATTCGGACACCCAACTTCTTCCCTTTGCAGAAAGTCATAAGATTCTTTCCCTGGGAGTCCTCCATGATTCTTACTGTAACCCTAATCATCACTCACACTTGGCGGTTGAGATCCTTGGCCCATAAACACTGGCCGGTGTACTTTGATTGGTCAAAGTACAGACAATGCACATAAAGTGCTCAGACTTGATAACGAATGTCTGTGGTTGTGTCTTCTTAATCATTGCCATTTTGTGTTGCCATTCCGGTCTCATAAGTCTTCAATTAACCCCCCCCCCCAGACAAGATAAGTGCAAAAAGAAAGAGCTATTCTGTTGAGTACAAGAAAGGAATCGTGGAGGACTCCCCGGGAAAGAATCTGACGACTTTCTGCAAAGAGAAGAAGTTAGATCTCCAAATTGTCCGAAAATGGCGTGCAGCATACGATAACCTCAGTCAACAAGCCGACAAGGGAAATGCTAAGAAGTGCAAGTGTGGATTAGGTCAGCAACCATTATTTCCTGAGCTGGAAGACATCATCTGTGAATGGATTGCTAAAAGGAGAGCAAAGGCTTTGGTTGTGCACAGGGCTGATATTCAAGCATTTGCCCTTGCAATGGGACCACAGTTAGAAATATCCCCAGAAGAATTCAAAGCATCACAACATTGGCTGGATGGCTTCCTTCAGCGATATGAACTGTCTTTAAGAAGATCAACAACACTGTTCAAGCTGGAAGATACTGAAGTTATTAAACGTGCACTTGCATTCAAGTCCTTTGTTGATGTCATCGGCTTTTCTAAATACCAACTCTTCAACATGATTGCTATGGATGAAACTGCAGTGTTTATGGGCCAACGATCTCAAACAACAACAACTGATCAGAGGAGTGCCTCGTCAATCTACATTCTCTCCACTGGTTACGAGAGTGCACGTGTTACCTGTATTTTGCAATTCGTCTAGATGGAAAGAAAACCCCACCTCTAATCATTAGTAAGGGCAAAAAAGATAAGACTGAAGGTGTTTTGGGCATTTACATTTTTGAAACCGAAAAAGCCTGGTGCACACAAGCAGTTATAAGGAAGTGGGCCAATGTAATGCTGCCATTTGTTTTGCAAGGTGGTGAAAGAGGTCTGCTAGTCTGGTACATTTTATGTATTATGTCAGAAAGGGACATATATTTTCTACTCAATTCTTTCAATAACATGTTTTTTAGATGATATAGTAATGATTTGCTATTTATCTGTAATGGTAAAATAACCTTATCTGATGCCTTTTTGATGATGAGAATAAATGATGACATGGTTTGCTCTTCTGAAAATCAATATATGCTTTCTGACAGGGGTCTTTGTTTTACATGTAATATTTCTAAAAACATATTTCCTAGATGCATGGCTATGTGGGGGTGGAAAATTTCTTTTGAGTACTAACGATACAGCTGTTAATACTTTTTTTACCAGCTTATACTATGCACATGCTGTCATATTGTAGTCATTATCATATTCAGAATTTTTAAGTGCAAACGGAAATACTGCTAGGAAGGAAGATCATGAAAGAGTTAAACAAGTATGTTTTGTTAAGTTACAAATAGAGGGTAAATTAAATATTAGAGCAATGTGCTCAAAAAGGCTTTGTTAATAAAGAGTCAGAAGCAACATTAAAAGAGCACTATTTTGGAAGATACCGTATTTCTTCGTAAATAAGACCTAACCAGAGCATAAGGCCTAGCATGGTTTTCCAGGGTGGTCATGATATAAGCCCTACCCCAAAAATAAGCCCCGGTTAAGATCATCAACAACACACAATGGAAGTGTTGAATTATAAAATAATATTATTGACACCCGTTGACTAAAGTTATCGTACTCTGCTCACCATTTTCAGACCATTCGGACACCCAACTTCTTCCCTTTACAGAAAGTCATAAGATTCTTTCCCTGGGAGTCCTCCATGATTCTTACTGTAACCCTAATCCTCACTCACACTTGATGGTTGAGATCCTTGGCCCATAAACACTGGCCGGTGTACTTTGATTAGTCAAAGTACAGACAATGAATGTAAAGCGTGCGCACTTGATAACGGACGTCTGTGGTTGTGTCTTCTTAACCATCGCCATTTTGTGTTGCCACTCTGGTCTCATAAATCTTCAATTACCACCCCCCCAGACAAGATGAGTGCCAAAAGAAAGAGCTATTCCGACATGAAGAAATTCCTTGCACTGAGAAGAATAGGTCAAATAATGATTTCCGCAGGAATGACTGCCTATCTCCAGACTCTTAATATTGCAATAAACAAGCCATTCAAGGACCATTTGCGCATAGAACTCAATGACTACATTTAAAATAGAATGGAGAGAAATCAGCATGGAAACTTTGTGAAGCCTAGCCTGCAAGAGGTCGTGACTTGGGTGAAAAATTCATGGGATAAAATCACTGACAGCTGTGTTGCCAATGCACAACGAGCGGGCTACTTGGACAAGCAGTGCTCATTTAAGGAGAGCTCTGTTGCTAGGCATGACAGATTGGGGCCAATGGTTCTACAGGAAATGGAGTCACAAGAAATTCAGGCCGGAATTCAGGGGTTGGAGACTTATGACAATGTTCCAGAAGAAGATGACATGACTGTATTTGAATAACTTTTCTATTATCGGGGCAACAGAATGGATTGCTTCTGCTTTCAGTTTTATTCCCCTCCTCCAATACACATGTACTGAGATTTTTCTGCACTTTCTGTTAAGCATGAAATATTGCACTGTGAAAGCCAAGGTGTAGATATTCTGAAGTTGAAATGTTTGATGCACTGTTTATGTAGAATTCTCACACAACTGTTAATGTGTTACTTAGAACTGTTGTTCAATAACAGAAAAGTACCAAATAAATGTCAGTTTGTGTACATGGATAAATGTCGATTTTTGTACATGAATAAATGAATAAATGTAGATTGTTGTACGGGGGGGGGTAAATAAGGCATTCCCTGATAATAAGCCTTAATGCGTATTTTGGCTGGGGAAGAGTATAAGTCTTATTTTCTGGGAAATACGGTAGGTCAGATGTACCTTATATAGCAACAATTAATATTACTATTAATATTAATGTACATTTTTTCAGACACATATAAAACTATTGTTTTGAGAAGTTGATATGTTTTATAAAGTGATTCAAGTTTTACTACCATTTTACCTAAGACTTTAGTATTTTTCAATAGAAAAGCTCCGAATTTGCAAGATAGGTAAGTTGTCACTAATTTATTTCTGTTATAGAAAACTACCACTGCTGATATGTTTAAATGTGGGAAATATAATGTATGCAATCACATTGGAAAATGAAATATTTGTTTATTGATGGCAAAAAACGCTCCTTGAATTCTAGCTGTAAACATGATACTAAAATGTGCAACATGGCACTGATTGTGATTGCATATCACATTGTTGCTATGTATAGATAGGGTTACCACCTGTCCCACATTGCGAGGGACAGTCCCTCTTTGGGCAGTTGTGTCCTGCAAAAAAATTGAAAAAATGGCAAATGTTCTGAGATTTTAGGACAAAAATATTTCCTATATTTTCTTTAATAGTTGCATAAAACTGTTATTTTGTATCTGAAAAACCTAAATATTATAATAAACAGACTAAGCAACTCAAATGCTACAAGAATAAGTTTTTATTCTGGCAAAAAAGTGAATTTCTGTCCTTTGTACTGGCCGTGGGTATGTTTTGCCCTGCAAAATCTGACGTTTCTATAAAAAATGTCCCACTTTGGGCATTTGAAAAGGTGGCAACTCTATGTATAGAAAAGTATTTAAAAGGTAAAGGTGAGGCTTCTGAAGCACTTCAGATTAGTAAAATCTAGCTCTCCACTTAGTGCAGCAGCAGATGTGTTAACCAGCATCAGTCTAGTAATCTTAATGTTAGTAGGTGTGTGACCTGACATGGTTCTGACATATGTCAGGACAGTATACAGGATATTTCATTAGCAACAGAATCATACTTAATTTTGAACTATGAAACATTTTACCTTAAGGGATTACATTTTGAACAGTTGAGGACATTTAGTTCTATGCTAATATGTTTGTACAAAGACAGTTTCATGTGGTACATTTGTCTGTCTTGTGTCTATAAATTAATATTTAATTAGTTTTAAAACGGTTCTTTAAATGAATATGTAATTGCTTTTCGTTAATGGTTCATTAAATTAAGATTTAATTGGATTTACTTCATGTTTGATGTTAAAGGAAGGGTGAGGATTGTCATAAAATGTGGGTTGAATCTGATACAACCCATTGAAGGCATTATTGTTGAGATGTCAGATTGCTGTTTACTGTTGCTGTCTTGGTATAAGTACAGCTACACGTAGTCAGCCTTCTTTTATTGTTTTAGTTTGATACGTGCCTTGCCCTCCAAGCTACATCAAGTCCTGCTCTACACGACCTCCTTTTCCTTCAGAAGAGAAACTCCTTAGCTAATTTCCACTGATAAAGACACTTTTACAGCAAAGTGTTAGAACGTCCCAGGTCAGGGATAAAGTCATTACCCAGTGCCTTCCACATCTGTTGAGTAAACTTCCACTGCATATTAGACAGTGTAAATCACAGCAACATTCAAACTTCAATTACATGACTAAATTACATTATGTAAATTAGTTCCAGAAGTCACAGACAAATTAGTTCCAGAAGTCACAGATTAACAATGCTAACCTAAATATTATTCTCTGAACTATAGTCAGAGAAATGCACCACTACGACAACTAAGCTATGAAAGCACTCAGTGTGAAGAACTTTTTTTTCTAGTTGAGGGTTTTCATCAGAATCCTCCTTTTCCATCTCTGATTATCTTTTCCTCCATTTCAGCCAGTAAGACCTCTCTTTTATACCAATGACTAATTTTGTTCAAATTGTCTTGAAGTATTTTTGCATCCTTACTAGAGGTCATTATGGTGCATGCTTTGCAGTCATCAGCATATTATATTTCAGTAATCATAATTCTGCACCTGTATTTGTACATGAAAAAATAAATCAAATAGGAATGGTACTGACACTGACTACTCCTTTACTCTAATGGACACCTCACTTAGATAGGTGTCCAACTATTCTGGTCTTTTGTGTGCGTTCCCTTAATAGTTTTAAGCTCAGTGAATGAGAACCATAGCTAGGTCATCTGGTGCCCTGTGTGGAGTCGCCCTCAACTAGAAAAAAAGTGCTTCACACTGAGTGCTTTCAGAACATAAATGCAGTATCAGCATTAATGTATGAATCCACGAGGATATCATAAAGCAATATCAGTACTGTACTCCCACACCAATGGCAACTGCCGATTCCACTCCCTAACAGCTTGTGCCCAAGGCAGTGGGCCCTTTTGCCCTATCCTAGTTATTGCTCGACATTTAACTACGTAACTGTTAATGATGGGTTGAATAAGTCTAGTAACGGTAAAGCTGTTACCTCTCCAAAGTTAACTTGTTATCTAAGTGAGCTACTCTGTTTTGTTGTACACAGCTTTATCAGTGGTTCAGTTGAATGTGGATAAATGCATCCTTCTTGAAAGTAAGTTGAGGTGGTGCACATTTACAAGATCAGTAGCCACAGTGACCATTATAAATACTAAAGAATTAGTTTCCCAAGAAAAATACAAGAATAATAGGCGTCTTACCTAGATGGGGATCAGCATGACTTAATTTGGTATAGATTCCATTTGCATAACCTGAAGCTTTGTTCCTGCAAAATGGAGAACAGCAACAGATATTCTCCTCCACAAAGGTGGCCTAGCAACAGACCCAGGGAATTATAGACCCATAAGCCTGACCAGCCTCATCTGAAATACCATGGAACATATCATCATGGACCTCATAAATAAAAACATAGGCTACCTCCAAACCCTGGATCTAACCCAATTTGGCTTCTTCAATGGCAGATCCTGCCTGTTAAATGTGATGGATGTTCTTGAAAATGTGATCAAGGCCATTGACAAGGGCAAATCTGTGCACACAGCATACCTCGACTTGGCAAAGGCTTTTGACACAGTTCCGCATTTAGGCATTACCGATAAACTTAGCAAACTGAATGTAATCCCCTTTGTTGTATGATGGGTTGCCAACTGGCTCACAAACCAGACACACACTATCAAAGTGGATGACTCTATGTGAACCAGCAGACCTGTTACTAGTGGGGTGCCACAGGGGTCAATGTTGGGCCTCTACTGTTTGCTATATACTTCTCAGACAGTCAGGTCAAAACTAAGGGGTTGTGGCTGACCAAGTTTTCAGACAACTGCAAACTAGGTGCAATCATTGAATCCCCAAATGATGTCAGTATACTGCAGGACGGTCTCATACAGACCAACGACTGGTGTATTAGTCACAGTCTCAAACTGAATGGAAAGAAATGCATCATTATTCCTTTCAGCACAATGTCCCTTCACACTATCATATCAACAACAATACCCTATGTATCCACAAAGTGGCAAGGGACCTGGGATCACAAGTTGTTGACTGTGACCTTAACTTCGACTACCATGTGTCTACTGTAGTAAGGAAAGCCTTCTACATAGCACACCTGATTAGCAAACACATCACCTTGAGAGCAAAAGAGGTTATAACCCCACTATACTCGGCACTTATCTGGCCCATAGTTGAGTATAATGCCCCATTCGGCATGTACCATACTAAGCACCTACAGCAATTTGAGAGACCTCAGAGGTTTTTAACAAAGAAGAGCAAGGGACTCCAGCATGTGCAGACTGACTAAAGTCCCTGTCACTGTACTCCGTATCATATAAACTTCTTAGGTGACACTTATGCCTGGACTACAGAGTAATCCAAGACCCAAACCTAATGAACTTGCTGCATATCCATAAAAAATGTGGCCTGTGACTTGAATAGGATGTGCTGGAGGGTCAGATTTTTCTCCCAGTGACTGATTCATTTTTGGAATAGGCTGACAATTCATGTGAAGCAGAGCACCTCTGTGACACTGTTCAGAAGGAACCTGGACATGTGGATGGGGCACTGTAAATTCATACTAGGGATAGTGCCCACAATCCTCCTGGACATGGGCAGTCATCACTAAATGCAGTCTTGGGTACTGACTAGCATTTCTATGGTATTACATTGGGATGAAATGGCTAGGCATGAAATGACCTCTGGGTCAATAGCCTAGTAATCTCCTATGATCCTATGACAGTTATTTATGATAATGTTAGTGAAGAAGTACATTCAGGTTTTTCAGGTACTATGGCCTGTTTTGACCTATCTAATGTCTATAACAGTACTTCATGTAACATTTACATAACTAGATTAATGGCACTATCAATTAAAGGTTACATAATTAACTTGATTATTAATTAGTTGCTTTCATGTACCTTTAGGATCTCAGTTAAGGATCACCAACTGCCTGGAAACCTATAACCAGCAACATATTTTAAGGCTGCATGTTGTTTCCTGCCTTTCCTGTAACTAGTCTAGTCTGGATACAGTTTTGCTCTATCCAGGACTGTTGATAAGCTCTGAGCCCCACAAGCCTTTCTGTGTCAGAGGGAAGCCTTTTAGCTTATCAGTGGGAGTGGTAAGCACTAGGTAGCCTATCTACCACAAGAGAAATGATTTCTGACCCAGAAATTGTAGTTTATTGGCTGTTTGGGCAGTTTTGCCATCTCTTTCAACTTTCTGGTTTAAAAGCCTGTATTTGCACTTGTTTACCGCCTTTCCTGTAACTAGTCTAATCCAGATACAGATTTGCTGTATCCAGGACTGTTTGTAAACTTCTGAGCCCCCCAAGCCTTTCTGTGCTGTAGGGAAGCCTTCTAGCTTATCAGTGGGAGTGGTAAGCACTAGGTAGCCTATCTACCACAAGAGGAGTGGTTTCTGGGACAGAAATTACAGGTTTTTTTTATCGTTTGGGTAGTTTTTCCATATCTTTTAACTTTCTGGTTTAAAAGCTCACATTTGCGCTTGTTTCCCACCTTTCCTGTAACTAGTCTAGTCCAGGTACAGATTTACTGTATCCAGGACTGTTTGTAAGCTTCTGAGTGGTGCCAAAGTCTGCTCTTCAATTTTTCCCCTTAGAGCTGCTAGTTCTCTCCATTCGTACACTTTTACTAGTTTATTAGTGTAGCACTTTATCAGACTTCTTGTAGCAATTATTTTAACACACAAAAGTGCTACCAGCACTAAACATTCTAGAAGGAAACAGCTCCAGTACTTATTATTAATGTCCACCCCTCCAGGCATGTCTAAAGGTCAGTTCCCTGTGCTTTCTCCTATTAACCTGGTGAACTTGGGCATCCAGAGGCAATGTAGCAACTGCTTCATGTACACTGACAACCATCTCCTCTTATCTCCCAACACTCAGACTTGCAAGAGATGCACTTATATATCCAAATTGGAAGCCATGCAGTCTCCAGCCAAGACCAGAATAGCTGGTCAAGAAGAGAAGGTCAACACTTGCACTACACCACATGGAACACATAGGCCTCCAGAATACACACCAAAACTGCCTTCACATAAAAACACAAACCACACATCCACCTTCGTGGAGGCTCTCAATAAAAATCTACCCAAACAGCAGAGACCTCCAAGGCTGAATCACACTCAACCACCACAACACAACACTAATCACGAGACACATAACTCTCCTAAACAGTGTGCCACTCAACCAAAGCCCCTAAGGCCAAACAGCATGTCCAACACACTAGTCATAGGTGACTCAATAGTGAGGCACAGTGATGTCCTACTCACTAGGTTGAATAAGGAGAAAGTAACAGTCAGCTGCCTGTCAGGCATCAGGATCCACCACATAACGCATGCACTCAGGTCCTTCAACAGCAGGTACAAATATGACTCTGTCATTGTACATGTGGGTGTGAATAACCTGAGATGTACCTCCCTGGACTACATGAAAAGAGACATGGAGGAGCTCAGGTATGACCCTAGCCCTGAGCAGCATCCTACCATCACCCAGAATGATACCACAGTACAAGCAAAGAAATGAATGATTTCAACAATTGGCTAGGTTTCTGGTGTCATTCTAAGGGGATCCAGTATCTGTCTGTATGGGATGACATGCTTGACAAACCTCAATGCTTTGCCAGAGATGGCCTGCATCTGTCACCCCTAGGCTTCTGGATACTGGCCAAGGCTCTTACTACCCCTACAGTGTCTTTTTTAGGCAGTGTTCCAAAGACCAAATTATCACCGTAACAGCTACAAACAAATGCAATATGAGGGTCATGGTGCTCAATGTTAGAAGTCTAAATCTCAAAATGCACTCGCTCGAAGCACTTCTTAAAATGGAGAACATTGACATTTGTGCTGTAACAGAGACCTGGTTCAAGGCAGCAGAAAGCACCCCTGCACTACCAGGCTATAACTCATTCCACACCTTTTGGCCCTGGAACTTAGACTGAAGCTCCAAAGGCAGTGGTGTTTCCATATTCATAAAGGATGCACACACCTCTAGACTGGTAGCTCAACACAATACATCTGAGATGGTTGAGGTGCAGATAACATTGGGTAAGACAGCGATTCAGGTCGAAGCCTGCTATAGGTCGCCAACCATGTCCCAAGACTCACACTCCACGTTTCTAAGTACCCTGGAGAATATTAGGGTCCAACGTAACACTCTCATACTAGGCAACTTCAGCTACCCTTCCATTAACTGGGAAAACTACTCCTGTACCAATACACTTACCCAACGTTTAATGGAATTCATTAATTCCAATGCCCTGGGCCAGTTCGTTCTTACCCCCACTAGAGGTAGCAACATCCTTGACCTGGTCATTACTAACATGGGCGACCATTGCTCTACACCAATAGTCAGCTCCTCCCTAGTTAGATCTGACCACAAACTAATCACCTTGGAAATCCACATCCCTCCCACCCCCCACCCCCGCAAAGGTAACTGGGTCTATATCACATATTCAAAGTTTTATAACTTTGAACACAAAATGTTTTGAACACGGTATGAACTATTCCGTTCAAAGTTACAAATCTTCGACTATGAATAAAAAAAAAAAAAAAAAAGAAGGAAAAACAAAATAAACTGTTGTAATCAGGGGGGAAAGCCCCCTGCACCCCCCACACCCCCTGCTACTTAAATATATCAACTCCGAGATCGCACCTCATTCAACATAACAGAAACCTCCCCTTATGGAGATTTCCGTTGAAACGCTCAAACTTATACAAGTTCCAACTTATGGTCACACGAATATAAGGTTCAAACAAGTTTGATTATGTGATAGGAACCCAGGTAACCACCATGAAAAATTTCTTCAAAGCTAACTTTGGGCTCCTAAAAACAGAGGTGGTTAACTTCACGGGACCCATGCAAATGGAGAATAGTTGCATGACCGCCAAATCATACATCAATAAATTGTACGAACATGTACACACATGCATGGATCTTGCCATACCTAATAGAACCAAGATGCTCTCCTCCAAAAAAAGGAAGCCAATCTGGTGGTCCCCTGCCATAAACAAACTCTACAGCAGAAGGAGGAAACTGATGCAGAATAAGGTAAAGTCCCAAGACTGGAAAAACTCCCTTATCAGCCTCAACAAAAATTTGAGATCCCTCATCAAATCCTCTAAAGCTAGCTATTAAAACAGAATTGCAGCAGATAGTAAAGACAACACAAGGCCTTCTATAGTTATGTAAAGAATCTCCACGACAATACTCAGATTTGCTCTGATCTACTGCACAATGGTACCTCCTATACCGAGCCAACAGATATTGCCAATATACTGGCCAACGATTTAGTGCCAACTTTACCCCCCCAAAGGGCCAATCACAATACCAGTAGATTGCCAGGCACCCAGTATTACTGCTGCACAGGTTAAAACAGCACTGTCCAAGGCCAAAAACACAGCTTCTATGGGACCTGACAATATCCCTGGCTGTGTTCTACATGAACTACAGAGTGAACTGGCACCTCACCTGTGTGCCCTGTTCAATCACAGCCTCACCTCAGGCTTTGTCCCTACCAAATGGCGCACTGCTACAGTCATCCCTCTCCACAAAGGAGGAGTAACTACAGACCCTGGGAACTATCGCCCCATTAGTCTGACGAGTCTGATATGCAAAGCTATGGAATGCGTCGTCATGGACTTAATAAGCAAGGATATAGGGAATCTCCAAACTCTGGATCCCACACAGTTTGAGTTTGTGAAGGGTAGATCATGCCTGCTCAACTTGGTCAACTGCTTTGAGTCAGTCACCAGAGCTGTGGATTAAGGCAAGGTAGTTCATACAGCCTACCTTGATCTGGCCAAGGCCTTTGATACCATTCCCCACTCAGGAATCATAGAAAAACTCAATAAGTTAGGCATCAACCCCTATATCACTAGGTGGGTTGCAAAGTGGCTTACAGATAGAACCCACAGTGTGAATGTAGCTGACTTCAAGTCAGACTGCTGACCAATCATGAGTGGAGTCCCACAGGGATCGGTTTTGGGTCCTCTTCTGTTTGGTACCTACTTCTCAGAAGTCCAGTCCAACACGAAGGGACTCTGGCTGACAAAGTTCACAGATGACTGCAAGTTGGGAGCCATTATTAACTCCCCAAGTGATGTTGACATCCTATAGAAAGGCCTCACTGTGACCAACGACTGGTGTCAGAACCATGACCTTAAGCTCAATGCCAAATAATGTGTCGTCATCCCCTTTGGGAAAAACCCAGTTCCCATGAACTACCACATTGATGGTAGTCCACTGAACACAGAAGGCATTATAAGAGATCTGGGAACACAGGTTGACAGCAACCTCTCTTTGACTACCACACTGCCACTGTGGTCAGAAAGTCCTTCTATGTGGCACATCTCATTACTAAGGGTTTTGCTTCCAGGAAGAAAGAGGTCATTGTCTCCCTCTACTCTTCCCTCATTAGGCCAATCAAGTACAATGCCCCATTTGGCATGTACCTCACTAGACACCTGCAACAACTGGAAAGGCCACAAAAGTACCTCACAAAGAGGATCCTAGGCCTTAAACACTTGTCCTATATGGACAGACTCAAAAAAAATCCAACGATTCTCTGTCTCATATTGCCTACTTAGAGGCGATCTCTGCTTGACTTATAAAGCCATGCCTGACCCAGCTCTGTTAGAAATGCTACATCTAAATAAATCCTAATCCCTCTGCACCACATGCTCCAGAGACCTCAACCTCATTACCGCAATCAACAGAATGTGCTGGAGGGACAGGTTCATAGCCCAGAGACTGCCCATGCTATGGAATAGACTTCTCATACATGTCAAGCAGAGCACCTCACTGGCCCTCTTCAAGAGAAATCTTGATGAGTGGATGGGAAATAGAAAGTTTACCCGCGGATTACTCCAGTGGCTCTATAGCTCGACTCAACAGAGGCACTGGGAACTAAGGTCAGGTGGCATGATGCCAGGGTAATCCTATGGCTAGGCTTGTAAAGGCTCTAGAGCCATTAGCCTAGCACACACTTATGAACCTATGAACCTATGTTGGGGTCATTGCTATTGACTCTCCATTTTTCTGCGAATCCTGCATTCATTGGCTGGATACATAATGTTGCAGATGATCATAGGATAGGGGATATAGTGTTACAAGACTGTAACATCCAAAGATTTTGACACTGTCTAAACAAGTTTTACATACTTTGAACTAATAGTAATTCAACATTTAATATGCTAAAAATCATCTGTGATGTACCTGTCTTATTCTAGTAATACAAAAATCTAGAAATAAATCTTTGGTGAAAACTTTAACTTCACTGAAAATGTGCTGATCATAACAAGAAAACACTGGGATGTGATTGTTATGATCCTAAGGAATATCCACTCCAGAAGGAAGGGAACACTGGTTCCTCTTTACATTTCCTTGGTTACACCAGTATTAAAGTACAGCAATAGTTTCTGCTACTATAAAACACTCATCTCTGTCTCAGTCAAATATTTCATGTATTAAACATGACATATGAGTTGTAGCTTAGAATATTACATCTGTAGTAAGTTCATTGTCAATTTATTATCAGATGTCTTTGTATGGTGCACATTGCCATAAAAGGACCTCCAAAACTTATGTCTTCATCTGAAGAACTAGCTACACCCTAAAGAATGTTATGACAGCGGTTCATGCTGATTCTCATTAAAAAATAATCTACAAAAGGAAAATATAATTTCCTGTCAGATTTATCAATTTACCCTGAAATAATTTGCCAAGGGATATTAGCACTTTGATTATATTACTATATTAAAGGAAGGCTGGCAGCCTTTTGTATAATAATAACAGGAACAAAGGTGGGGTACCTTTCTTTGAATGGCATCAGTTATGAGCTTGGAAACATAGTATGAGATACACTACAATAGATTCATAGCTAAGTAATAGGCAACAGTCTGCAGACCATCATAAGCCTAGGTAATAGGTTCACAACTTCATATGTTTATGTTAGTCTAATGACCACCGGGGTCTTTACAAACTTAGCCATGCAACCCAAACCAGTTTTGTCCCAGAGTTCCTTGCACACCTATATGGTGGGGTATGTCAGTAAATAGGTAGCTAAGGGTTATGTGGGGGTTATGTTAATTGGGGATTAATTTACTGACTGCCAACCTCTACCATCAAAGACATAGGAGCTAGACCGGGGTGAAGTTGCGATTTCCCATCCAATGATCAAGGTTTCTTTTGAATAATAACCTATATTAAAAAGTTCCCACAAGCTTCAAGGAGAGCAAGACGAGATAGATCAAGGGAGAATATGAGACTGCCCATCCAGTTATTTAGGTTTACCTTGAAGGTGGCAAAGGTGCTACTCTGCTTTATATGTAGTGGAGGTTTGTTCCATGGGAAATATGTTGGAATATGAATCTATCACTTTAATGCACTTTATTTATCTGTTGATGAAGGTTTAGCTCCTTTAATCAGGGATTTGAGGAATCATTTCTTCTGTGAAGGAATAGGAGGTCAAAGAGGGTCGGATTTGTCATGGCTTGATAGACTTCACGCATCTACATGGAAGAGTCTACAAGAGACCAAGCACAGAGAAAGCATTGCTGGTCTGTCCTGGTAACTCAAAATTTTCAGGCCAGTGATCATCTTAGTTATAAATTCTTGTGGTCTCTCAAGTTGAGTGATATGTTTATATAAATATGTACAAAAATGGGCATTGTATTCCATAATGGGACTTAATCGATACGAGTAAAGAATTATTAATAGTTCTTTGGATCTACAGAAGATACCTGTGGAAATTAGATGAGCCAGTCAGAAGGCTTTCCAAATTACTGCAGAGACATTTTGGTCAAAAGTTAAGACAGTATCAACAAGATTGCCTAGATTACTTACAACATTGTCTGACTGGGTGGGATGTGTCACCTATATGGTATTTAAAATGTTTGGTTTACTGAAATGAACTATGCAACATGATTTTCACATTTAATTTGAGACCATTGCCCTTGCATAAATTATTCATGAGGTCTAACCCATGATTGATAAGGGATCCGGAAGTTTCACCTCCAACATTTCGCCCCCAACATTTCACACCCAGGTATGTTTCACCCCAGAATGTTCACCCCCACACATTTTGCAACAGAATATTTCCATCCCCAGCATTTTGCCCTAGGTACTTTTCAACCCCACACCCTGAAATGTTTGCCCTCCAGCCATTCATTATATTCCAGAATGTTTTTTTTTTTTTTTTTTTTTTTTTTGTGACCTGACCCTTCCTTTCAGCATAAATTATTTTTTTCTGTATTGAAGTTCAGTTGTGATGTTGAACCTCTTTTATATGTTTTTATACAATGGCATTTTCAGATGAACAAAGGAAGCAAATTGCTGGGGATGTTGACTGATTTGCTGTGATGCTGAACCTCATAATCATGTCTTTGTTGGCCTTTCAGCAAAATAATGTTTCTCTGAAACCTAGTAAACACCCCAGCATTGACCTCCTCTTTGCAAGTCGTGTTCATCTGAATTTGCCATTGTATCAAAACCTATAAAAAGAGGTTCAACATCACAGCAAATCAATCAACATCTGCAGCAATTTGCTTCCTTTGTTCACCTAATTATGCCATTGTCTAAAAACCTATATAAAGAGGTTCAGCATCACAGCAAATCAGTCAAAATATGCAGCAGCTTGGTTCCTTTAACTATGAAATCAGTTATCTCAAAACATGGAAGAAGCTCGTCTGAGAATAACATTTACCTATTTTCAAAATGAATGGTTGATGACATTCATGCCATCTGGATGCGTGAAAAACAGTCGACTTACAAGGGACATGTATAGACCAGAGGAACTGATGGTGAAGTTGTGAATGTTATCAATCCCCACAACCACTCAGCACAAGCAGCAAGACCCAAAGCAGCCGGACTCATCAATGAAGGAACTGCCAGGGCAAGGACAACATAGGAGACGCCACAACAGATCCTCACAGAAGTCATTTCGGGAGCCCACGACAATGTTTGAGAGCTTCTCCCAAGGAAAGAGTAGCTGAAGAGAATGACTTGATCAGCAAGACAACTTGGAGGCATCCCAAAGTTGCCTCAAACTATTGATGAATTTGTTATTCCCCAGGAATTCAAGGAGATTAATGTCGATGGTGTCCTGCAGCTGTTCCTTCTAAATGACTCAGGTAGGCTTTTGCTAAGCCTTAAACAATTTAATTATGCATAATTTTTGCAAATTGTCTTTCTTTTCACGAGTTTTGTTACATCAATGATGATGTAATGATGGAAAAACTACATGAATAAACTAAAGATTTAACCGTCAGAGGTTATCATTCACCAACGGTTAATCGATGTTTAGAAAATGGTAAACGTAGGCATTTGACAAAGACTACACCTGTATTCTCTGCAACAGAGACTTGCAATAAAAGTGCCAAGATAGATAAGAGACTTAGATGTTTGCTCACTTTTAATTCTAACACAGCTACTGTATTGAGCAACATTAGTAAATATTGGCTAGTAGTCCAACAATTACTAGACTTTGCCAACAGTGAGTCAAATACTCAAGTTTGGATATAAGAGGTGCACAAACTTTAAGAATTACTAAAGAACAGCCTAAAACTGTAAGCATGCTCAGTATTTCCAAAATGGGTACATTTAAGTGACATAAGAGTGTGTGTACTGCATGCATTTGTACACTGGTAAGCACTGCTGTGAAAGTTTTAACTTGCAACATTAAAGTTTTATTGGATTACTCATGGTACCTAGTGGCTTTTTTACTTTTTGTTTTTTACCTTTTTACTAGCATGAAAATTATTGTAATTTTTTTTTCTTTTCACTAATTTTTTCTGCTCTTAGACCTTTTTACTAGCATGAAATTTTCGGCACTTTGATGTATGATGCATTCATTTTCTAATTTTATATGGCAGTTTCATTTTGCACAATTCTGTCCTGGAATTTTTAAAAATGTTGGTGCTTTGCACCAATTTGAAGAAATACCTGTAGTTTTAAAAAATTGTTGATGTTAGTCCATTGTACTTAACATTTTTTGTGTATTTTGCCTTACAGTACCAAAATTTGAGGCACTTCCCGCTGACTAAGTCATTAAATTGATAATTTTTGTAATTTTTGACATCTTTTTGCTTTGGTCTCCTTAATAAAACTGCATATTTTTTTTACATTAACTCAGAAGTGAGATTTTTAAATGGCAACAATTGTTTTTTGGTACCAATTTTCAATAGAACTGTATCTTCTTTTCTCTCCTTACCAAAATCCTGGGTCCACTACTATCTGCTTTCTTTTTACTTTATTTTTTGTATTCTTATTTTCAGTTTTATTCAGGAAGTGAATTTTTAGAACAAGGGACGATATCCCATCTGTTGGCATGGAGTGAAGAGTGGTTTGCTGACTGAACGTTTTCCACTGCACCAGCCTTGTTCCAGCAACTTTTCATGATCCCTACAGTCCCCAGCGGCCTTGTTGTTCCAGTAGTGTATGTCTTGCTGCCAGACATGCAACATACCAGAGGCTGATACAAGAGCTGAATAACATGCAGCCTGGACTCCTGCCACAAAAACTGATGACGGATTTTGAGCAAGCCACAATCCAGGCATTTGATAATGAATTCCCCAACATCAGAAGACAGGTTGCTGCTTTAACCTTTCACAGTGAGTTTGGTGGAAAGTTCAGAATGAAGGACTGAAGGTGCAATACCAAGGTGACCATGAATTTGCCCATTGGATCTGCATGATACCAGCCCTTGCCTTTCTCCGGCTAGAGAGTGTTGTGCAATCATTCGAAGAGCTGCTGGAAAATCCTGATTTTCCCCAAAAAGCACTACCCATTACAAATTACTTTGAAGACACCTATATTGGCTGAATGAATTGCAGAGGACATCAAGCACTGCTGTTTCTAGTTCACCTTTGGCATGTATAACAATGAACATTGAATGATCAACATCGAATGAACAATGACGTCGAAGGATGGCACTGCAGCTTTCAAGAAACATGTGGTACCCTTTTTCCAAATATTTACCAGTTCATCAACTGCCTGAAACATCAACACGGACTCCATAAGTTTGAAATCACTCAAATCATAGCTGGAAATCTTGCAATGCCAGGAACAAGAAATGTGCTGCAATTTCAACAAGGATAAAATGCATTGTGCAAAACTTGGACAACCAAAATTTGGTTGACTATCTCAGAGGTATTGCCTACACTTTCGAATTCTAGTTGCAGCTCATTGTGATTTTTGTGCTTGTTTTGTTGTTTTGAGTTTGTACTTGATCGTTCTGCTTTCACTATGCATATCTTTTGACTGTTGTGATTTCTTAATGGCAATTTTGGACTTTTTGAATGACAAATAAACTTTCACTCTATGTGGCTTTACTATAACTGGGTCAGAAAAATGCCATAAAATAGCAAAAGATGTAAAATAAGCACGATGAAAAAAAAATTACATAACATAAAAATTTAATGGGGTGAAAATTCTGGGGTGGGGTGGGGGCAAAAGATGCCCAGATGTGAAATGTTGTGGGTGAAACATACTGGGGGCAAAATGTTGGGAACAAAATGTCAGAAGTGAAACTTACTAGAACCGTCTGACAAACTGTAAATCAGTGGAATATCAAATAACAACTCTCAGTTGACAGTTATCTGTAAATCATAGACCAGGAGTGTTGACCTGAATGTTTGGGAAATAGATGACACATAGGTGTGGACACCTGTGACAGTAACCACATGTTTTCTGCTAGACAAGTAGTTAGATATCAGCCATGCAATATTAAGGATTACATTCTGATTTCTAACTCTGCCAATAAGATCTGCATGGAAAAATGTGTCAAAGGCTTTGACCAGGTGCAGATATGCTGTGTATGTACTGCATAACTACAATCCACTCCTTCCATGACTTTTTCAAAGACACTAATGAAGCTAAAGAGGCAGGACCTTCCTTTGACAAAGCTGAATTGATGAGGGTCCAGATTAATAAGGTCTGAGACAATATGTTCCACAGCTTTCATATCAGGCCAGTGAGACTAATGGCTCTACAGTGACCAGGGTCTGTGGTTTGGTGACCTTTGTGTAACAACACTACAGGGGCTGTTTTCCAGGGTTCAAGAATGTAACCAGTGGAGAGGCTTAGATTAAAGGGGTTAAGTAGGGGTTAGATAGGCTATATTTGGTACTGATAATCAGACAACCTGATATATTAGCAGGACCCATGAAAGAGGTGCACTTAGCTTTTGAGAGGACTGAGAAAACTTTTCCATACTAATACCATTAACCATAACATTATAAATTGGTAAAATCTTAATGTAGCTCCATTTTACCAAGGAACAGCCTTTTCTTTGTTCCTATCATTCTAATTCTCCACTGTAGCCATCTCCCCTGAAATGCACATAATTCCATCATTCTTCTAACAGAACCATCTTATTTTCTACCAAGTCCTCTAAGGACCCTAACTTGAACTTACCCTCTTCTGCTACTGCTTACTGATTAAGCTGTATAGTTCCTGCCTTCCACCTTCTTGCTTCTTCAGTGGACTTTTTTCTTGAAATTGACATTTCCAAATCCCTTCTCTCCCAGTGGAACTTCCCCGACTGTATATATCTATATATATATATATATATATATATATATATATATATATATATATATATATATATATATATATAGCAGGACCCATTCTGCTATCCCCAAGTTCAGTTTTCTTTCAGATAACAGTCTGCAGTCACCCTTCCTGTGACTCACTGACCCTCAACCATTGCACAGTATCCAAGGTGAGAGCATAGGTTAGGCAATGTGCCAAAGTAAATCTACACTGCTATGTACCTGCTTAAACCTTTCCCTTGCTAACACATTTTTTGATATTCACCTGCAATTGATTTAACCACCTGTTATTTGGTAGAATGTATAGGTTCTGGATTATGAAGGACAAAACAGTGAAACCATTATTTGACCATATTTTTTCTTGCTAATAGTGAATCGACTATCTCCTGGCCTTAATCTAACCAAGCCTGAAACCTAATCTTTAATAGCTTTATGTTTCTACAGATAGCATATTTTAATGTGCCACCTACTATTAACCCAAAATAACAGGTACTTCCCTAAGAATCAGCTATAGTAGGTAGGGAAGTGGTGCCCCCCCCCCCCACACCACACACATGATTCCTACTCTTACCACCCGTCTCACCTTCAAGAGGACTGAATGGGTCTACAGTGTTATGGGAAGTTGGCAGGATAGCTATGTGTAGCTAAAATTGTAAAATTCAGTCAAACTCACCATACAACATAACAAAGTTGAATGACCTTTACAGATTTCCCAGTACCTTTGCTTATGGCTCCACAACAGACCAGATTGATTACAAATGGTGGTGTCACAAAATGGCAGTTTGGAAGCTCAAAACAACAGAAGTTTTCAGAAGTGAAGGTGGGGAATGTTACCAAGTGTGTCCAGGCCTGCATTTAAAGGATTAAGGGTGTTGGCTTTGATTAGATTAACCCTGTCTGCAGCAGTCCTCTGATATCTAGTGGCTGCAGCCATTAAAAAAACATGAGCAAAAGATCATACCTCTCAACCTCTTAGAGCAAGAAATTTGGACAAAACCATAAATAATGGGGGTATAAGGGCCCACAAATAGGGACATTCTTTAAATATTGCTCTTACAGACTTAGAAAGTTGATAGAATAACATGTTTTGCATTAGTATGAATTTTCTCAAGAGTATGAAGTCTGAAACTTAAACATCTGTCATTATTTTCTGACTTCAACCCTCAACAATTTGCCAGAAAATCACAATTTTATGAGAATCAGACCAATAAATATGAGGCAAAAATCTGGACATTCTGCGAAAATCTATAGAGTTGAGAAGTATGGAAAACTAAGTAATGATCTTTTGCTGATAACACATCATACCTTTAGTTTGACTATAGCTGCTGCTGAACATTTTGTGTCAGGCTAAATCTAGTTATTAACATTTCTCTTCTGTAGACTTTTGCTTTTTGTTTAGGTTCCTACCAGATTCTTTTGCTCCTTCATTTATAAGCAGTTATGTAGCATGAGGGTGCAGCTAGTCCTGGAACTGACAAACACGAACAGAACTGTTATGGAGATACAGTCAGATAACCATAGTGTAACATAAGCATGTTTATTTTGTTTCTGCTTTTATTTTTAATAAGTGGGTGTAAGCCTAGCACACAGTAGAAACATTTTGTCCAGCAATATTTGACAATAATGCATGACAGGCTGTACAAGGTAGTGAAGTTACTACAATGAATGCTGTAGTGCTGTGATTAAAGTGTTTTGAATGGTGAAGACAGATAAATGCTTTTAATGTAAACTTGTTATTCCTTTAGTTAGAAGCAGCTGTTGTCCCTCATATTAAATATGTTTATTCTAATGCTTGCTCATCAGAAACTACTATTAGTTCATACAAAATAGCTTCAGGTAAACTGACTGGATCTTCTGGCTTTCACTGCTTCAACAAAAGATGCACTTTATTTTTCTTCAAACGTCTGAATTTTGGTTTAACTCTGTTGTGAGTATCTGAGTACCAGACTAAATTCATGCTTTTTTAATGTATTTATGTACTTGTGTTTCTCCACAGACAACAAGAAGGCTATGATTCCTCATCTTCTGAAAAAGTCAAAGAAATGTGTTCCTCATTTACTGAACCAAACAGCACTGATGTAGTTGGATACTATAGACTAAAGAAATTGGGTGGTGTTATATGTACTGCGTGCATTTCATTTTCAAGTAAAATAAAGAAAAACAAAAGCTGCAACCAGGGGCTTCACTTTCAGTACTGAAATCTGATCATTGCCTAAAATATGCCACTATAGTTGATAAGGCTGAAGTCAGTAACTTGATAGTATCACCTTTGTGCAGTATCAGCAAGTCTGATACAAGCCAGTAATGATCAGTAGTTAAGCCAGCAACATCGTGAAGAATATGATGTACAAGTTCCCCAGTCATGGAATATGTCTTTTTGGGGTGAAGATGCAGGAATTATTTACATGGATCACGTCTCTCCAGATATGTATATGACGTGGTTGTTCCATATGTGAGAGCGAATAAACTTCATCAGTCCAGCTTAGATGATACTAAGAGAGACATGGCTGATTTTTCTAAGTGTATTTCTGAGGCTGATAAATAACTAGTACTGAGCAGTATCCTCAGATCGCCTCAGATGATGCCACAATGTAAACAAAAAATAGTTGACTACAACATTCAGTTCAGTAATTCAATAATTGGTATTTTTTGGTGGGAGGAGCAGTTTCCAGTGTGAGTGTCTGCTTAGAGAGAGAGATGGTTGACAGTCCTACCTGCTTTGCGAGAGATAGCCTGTACCCCTCTCCCCAAGGACTTGCATTTTGAAAAAACTGGTTTCTGCCTCGCAGTACCTTTTTCAGTCAACTACAGTCTTCTACAGCATCCTGCCTGACAGTTTCAAACTAAGCCTGTATTAACATGACACTGTTCAACATTAAAAACTTAAACAAAAAGAAGCTTATGGACATATGTGAATACTAGGTTAACTAACCCATGGAGTCTTTTTAAGGCTAGCCCTGCTTCACAAGGTGAAAATTCAACCCGTACCGTTTGTCTGTAAAGTAAACACCTTAACCATTATGCCAGTGATGATGGCAAACTTGCTGCCAAGACCTTCCTAACTTTTTAAACTATAGACCTCTATATTACAGAAATATGCTTCCAGTATAGTGACAGCACATCTTCTTTACTGGCTTTTAATGTCTACCACTTATTTAGGACCTGTACTCCAGGTGTCTGTGTCTCGTTTGGTGAGGGGGTCATTCAAAATCTCATTATTTCATGTCTAATCCAGCAAGAAAATGATGTAAAGCTCTTCCATATCCCAGTAAGTACAAGCACACTCAGCTTCCATATCATGGCCAGTTGCAGAACCCTCCATGATGCCTGAAGCCCTTGAATACTATGTAAAGAGATTAGAATTCCTAACTATTATACCTAACACAACCATTCTGGGTGATTTCAGTATCCCATACATAAACTGGACACCATTCAGCACAAATAGCAAACACGTACAATGGCTCCTGGTCATTATCAATGCTAACTCTGTCTACCAATTACTGCCCTCCTCTATAACAGGCTCAAACCTATTAGATTTGATTCTTATGAATATGGCATCATTATGCACCATACCTGTAGTTTTTCTCTCCATTAGTCAAAACTGACCACCATATCATAGTATTCTCCATATGTTCTCATCCTAAGATGCCCTCAGATGCCACTAAATTCTTAGCAATAGCTTCCAGACTAAGGAAATTCAAAAATTCCTGACCACATGAGGTCTGCATAGGTAAAATGCCTACTTATACCACATATTCTATTCCCACCTAAATTCCTGCTTTGAACCTTCTGTCCCCATTCCTTATAAATGCAATGCAAGCACAGAATCAAACCATTTCGGTAGAATGCCAACACCAGCAAATTCTGCAACAAAAGAAAAAGCTCCTAGTCCTACAAAAATACTCAAACCACTTCACTCCAAAAATAACCTGAAGAGAATGAATAAAGAACTGAGGAAAAAATCAATACTCACAAAGCTAAATATGAGCTAAATATTGCTGTCACAACCAAACGTAACCATAAAACCTTCTTCAGCGATGTCAGGAACTTCTGAAACAACTGCACTGAACTGATATTAAATTACACCATTTATTTAAGATATGGCAAACATACTAGAAGACAAATGTGACTAAGACATCTCCATTTTGTTCCCTCAATGTTTTCCCCCAAAACATCCAGTCAAAACCTTCCTCTATAATTATCTGAGAACAAGTATGAAAAACCCTCTCCAAAACCAAAAATGCTAGCTGTGTGGGTGCAGACAACATACCAGGCTGTTTTTTTGCTAGTATGAAACATTACCTAATGGACTGTCTTGTAAGTCTATTCACCCTTAGCCTCTCTTCTGATTATGTACCTAAAGCTTGGAGAATAGCCATTGTGGTCCCAGTCCACAAGAGTTGCCTAACAACTGACATTGGGAACTATAGATCGATTAGTCTTAACAGCCTCATTTGTAAGGTGATGGAATGTATCATCAAGGAATTTATAAATAAGATATTAGCATCTTACAATTCTTTGACCCTAACCACTTGTGTATTGTAGGGTCTATATTAGATCACCGAACGCTTAAAAACGTGAATGGTGATTGATCGAAATTATGTAAGCGAAAGCTTAAAATATCGAAGCAACAGAAACCCGATTTTTTCCTAGGGAAAGAATTTGGTTGTCCGTTTCTGTTGCTTCGGTATTTTCAGTGCTGTGGTGGAAAGTTACGGGTCGGTTTCAGGTAAGTGTGCGATTGTGTGGATGTGAGTGTTAGGGCGGGTTAGGTGAGTTAGGGTTGGGGCGCGGGTTAGGTATGTGTGCGATTGTGTGGATGTGAGGGTTAGGGCAGGTTAGGTGAGTTAAGGTTAGGGAGCGGGTGAGGCGAGTGTGCAATAGTGACGGACCTTAGGGTTAGGGTTTGGGTTAAGGTAAGTGGATAGTTAGTGGTGTGTGTATAGTTCAGTGTAGGGTTAGGTGTCAGATTTTAGGTGTATGTGTGTGGATTGCTGCTTGTTTGGTGTGCTTGTGTTGTGTGTATGTGTTTTGGATCAGCAATTTTTTTCCCTAGGAAAAAAATCGCTGTTCTGACAGTTCGAGATTGTAAGCTTTCGCTTACATAGGGTCGATTAATCACCGTTCGCTTTTTTAAGTGTTCGGTGATCTAATATAGACCCGAATTGTAGATCCTGCTTACTTAACATGGTTAATTTTTTTGTGAAAGAGTCACAGAGGTATTAATAAAGGTAAATCGGTCTACACTGCCTACCTAGATCTAGTCAAGGCTTTCATCCCTATCCCACACTCTGATATTATTGATAAACTGACCCAACTATATATAAACAGTTACGTAACTCATTAGATAGCAAACTGGCTAGCAGACAGTTTCCATACAGTTAAGGTTTATGTAACACTTTCCTGCAAAGGGGTCATCATCAGTGGTGTCCCTCAGGGCACCATTCTAGGAACAGTACTTTTTGACATATACTTTGGTGATACTAAACCTAAAAACAAGGGTCTCTAGCTGACCAAGTTTGCTAAGGACTGCAAACTCAAAGCTGTCAGCATGACTCTATACAATAACCCATATCCTCCAAGAGGGCCTCACCCACACAAACCCATGGTTTTGGCACCATGGACTAAATTCTACTACATAAAAATGCAATACTGAACTTTTTGTGAAAAAAAAGAACATTTCTGTACCTTTCATAAAAATGACAGACCCTAAAAACAAATAATGTCATTAAAGACCTGGGTGTGTTCATACCCGGCTTTAGGCACCAGCGATCCCTGCGGTCACCGGGGGCCCCCTGTTCCTGCGGGGGCCTCAACCACAGCAAGTTTTCTTATCTTAATATTTTGTAACATGTCTGTCAAGCTAACAAAAGCTACTACAGAAATCTTGTATACTTAATAAATCAGGTGAGTAATAACTCTTACTTATATCTCCCATAAAAGTCAAAAATATCTCTGGTTATAGTAACAATGGTTTATGAAGTAACAGGCTTCACAATTCCATTAAAGCCTCTGACTTAGTCAAACCCTGCTGGTAGACATTCTGTCCACTAAAACCAACAGCATAGCCAGCTTTAGGTATTTGCAATACATGTGGCTGCAAGGGGGGCCCTTAATCATCCTTGACTGTGTGGGGCCCCCACAAAAGCTGCTGTTGTTTGGGGAAAACGAGGAAAAAGTGTATTAGTTTCCTGATTATGTTCTTTAACTGCAGGGCTGTGATATGACCCTGTTAGGATAAAGCTGATAATGAACATGAGTAAGGTAAGCAGTAGAATGATCCGCAGCCCACAGTGACTGATCTCCATGCAAATCTTGGATTTTAAGAGGAGCTGATGATTCCAATCTTTTAGGGACAGTTTTTTTTTTTCATTCAGGTAATTTTATAAATACTGGTGGAACACCAGATACTATAACTCTGAACTTCTTTGCTGAAGAATTCAGTATAATACCAAAATTAATAGCAGAATAAAGGCTCCAATCAAGAACATGTTTTAATATTACTCTAATTCACTTAAAATTTAATAGAATAATACAATTTGCATCAACATGCATTTTTTTGGACATTAATAAATATAAATCTCTACTGTCTATAATCTTCAATGATTTAAATGCAAAACTATGAACAAAATCAGGGAAGGTCTGTGAAATCAGAGACAGTGATGGGTATGTATTACTCTTCACTGAGGTAAATAAAAGTGACTTATCCTTGCTGCTGTTGACTGCTAAACAGCATTCACTCTATGGCTTGTGTTTGTGAGGGTGTGTGTAAAGATATTATGATTTTTATCTGTGCACACATCCAATAATGCCAGGACACATGCATTATTCTTCTGGGTATCATTAAAAATGTAGCTAACAAGTAATTACATTTCAAATGTAATGCATAAAATATATCACAGAATATTCAGACACTTTGATCTTTGAGGAGTCTGGGAGCCCCCACTCCCCAAACTTTATAAATTGATATAGGGGGCTCCCTTAATTATCCATGACTGTGTGGGGGCCCCACAAAAGCTGTTACTGGTTGGAGAAAAATGAGAAAAAATTTATTAATTTTCTGAGTATACTCTTTAACCTGTACAGGGCCTGACCTTGTTGGGATAAAGCTGATAATGGTCTCTGCCATCAACCAAACCCACTCTAAAACCAGCCCTTCTCAGATATGTGTGTACTGAAAGCTGCTGTAGGTTATGCGGGAGAGTGAGATTGTGTGGTTATTACATCTTTAATTTTCATCATGTTCAAACCATAGAGGTGTGGACATGAGGTCAGTATAACTTGTGTTTGGCTGAAGACAGTGTGGTCATTTTTTCTTTTACTTTTCTTACAGACCTCAGCAGTGTACAAAGAAGGTTACTGTGGTTTGTGTAGAGGCAGCACACTGTCTAGGAGCAACAAAGTAGCATACATTATTGTAATCATTTTTTTTCACTTTCACATCAGGCATGAATACAAGTAGCTGCCTTTGACAGGTTTGAAGGGTGAGGAGGCATGGTATATATATGAATGTCAGTAATCGCAACACTAAATTTCTTTCCTTAATCTTAACTTCTGTGCAAACCATTATTTGATGAAAAGGCTATGGAGAGGGGAAAAAAACAACAACTTTAAAATGCATTTTAGAGTATATAGACAATTATGGCTGAAGAGTAAGGCAAAATGTGAGAAAGGAAAAAAAAGTAATGTGCGTGGTATACAGATCCCAAGATGGAGGGTAAACACGGGAGGACTGGAGGATGCTTGGGGGCATGCTGAAACAGTAGGCCTTGGATACCATTTCACCTAAGTCCAGACCTGTACATAGAGTTGCTGTAATGTATCACTGTTGCACCTAAATGCCAGTAACTGTGAATGTTCCTTTGTGAGATGGATCAACACAGTGTGGTACACAGGCCTGTTACAATGTAGGAGCATTGTAACTACAGGTCACTCTGTGCATACTACTCCTAAATGTTTGCAGCATGAACTAAGAGGTTGCTTAGGAGGGTGGGAGTGAAGGGTGATACTTAGACTGGAAATGCCTATGGGACCTCCCAAGTTGACATTTGCTAGGGGACCCCAAAATGCTAACACCAGCCATGGGTGTGTTTATGGACAATTAACTCACCTTTGACCACTATGTATCAACTGTCATTAATAAATCCTTCTACCCAACTAATAACTAAAGACATCATATCGTCCACGTCCAAGGAGTCTATTGTCCCACTCTAGTCCTCCTTTATCAGAATCACATTAGAATATAACATCCCTTTTGTCATGTATCATTCTAAGCATATTATCAAAATAGAAAAAATACATTTCCTCACCAAAAAATTGTAAGTATGAGCTCCCTATACTATACAGATCATCTTAAAAAATCTAGCACTCTGTTCTTTCTCTTATAGAATTTTATGTGTCAGTCTCCAATCTCTGCCTGGCCTGCAAGGCTGTAAATGACCCTGTTCTGATTGACTTCCTACATGTTCATAAAGGTGGAAACACTATAAATACCTCCTCTAGGGACCTAAGCCTACAGCATAATGTAATTACTGGGGTAGATATCTCTCACAAAGCATACTGTATATTTCAACTCAATTCATCAAATGAATCATTTCCCTCAATCTTTTTAAATGTACCAAATGGATGGGTAACCTTAAATTCACCCATAGTCTACCTTATCCGTCATTTATGGGCAGGGAAAGTGGGTAAATTGCAGGGCTAGATCCTTAATGGTCTTGTACATCAATTGCCTGTTCACCTAGGAATCTTTGAAGTGTCCTAGTATGATCTCTGCCACAGTGACAAGTGGCATAAGTTTAAAAAAGATGAACCTGACTGGATACAAGGGAGTTATGAAAGTTGTGGGTGGTAGGAGGAATTTGTCTGGTCATCAAAGGTCACAGCAACTTATCTCACATGGCTATAAAGAATACGCATCAGTCCAAGCCTTCTGACAAAAAGCAGATGTGTCATTGTAAGAAAGCTAACACTATATTCCATTTGCAGTATATTAACATTTTCCATACTTCAGAGTTTTGTGTATTTGCAGCTGTACCTTACTCATGAGGCAGTTGCTGAGTCAAATGCGTCACCAACATAGGTTCATAGGCTCATAGGTTGGTACTAGGCTATCGGCCCTAGGGCCTATAGAAGCCTAGCCATAACAATTCCCTGGCTATTTTTTTCCCCACACTATTTACTTCCCTGGACCCCTGTCTAGCAGGACGACTGACGTGATCCCTGGGGTGAATTTCCTTTCTCCCATCCAATCATCAAGGCTCCTTTTGAAGAGGGCCAAAGAGGTGCGCTGCTTGACATGTATTGGCAGTCTATTCCAGAGTCTGGGGAGTCTCTGAGTCAGGAACCTATCCCTCCAGCATGTTTTGTTTATTGTGATGACAAGGTTTAGATCCCTGGAGCATGTGGCTCTGAGGGATTGGGATTTCTTTAAGTGTAGCATGTCCAACAGCTCTGGGTTTGACATGGCCTTGTATGTTAAGCAGAGATTGTCTCGGAGTAGACGATATGTGACAGAGTATAGCTGGAAATTTTTAAGGCAGTCAGCATAGGGCATCTGCTTTAGGCCTGTGATTCTTTTAGTGAGGTATTTCTGCGGCCTTTCCAGTTGTTGCAGATGTCTTGAGGGGTACATACCAAATGGGGCATTGTATTCTATAATGGGTCTAATGAGGGATGAGTACAGTGGGACAATGACCTCCTTTTTTCTGGATAAAAAGCCCTTAGTGATGAGGTGTGCCACATAGAAGGATTTCCTGACTGTTGTGGCGATGTGGTTATTGAAGGTGAGACCACTGTCCACCTGTGTCCCTAAGTCTCTTATCACACTTTCAGTGTTTAGTGTACTGCCACCTATGTGATAATTCATGGGTACATGTTTTTTCCAAAAGGGGATAACTATACATTTATTGGCATTGAGCTTGAGCCCATGGCTCTGGCACCAAGCATCTGTTTCTGTAAGGCCCTTTTGTAGAGTATCAACATCATTTGGGGATTCAATAATGGCTCCCAGTTTGCAGTCATCTGCAGACTTTGTTAGTGAGAGTCCCTTAGTGTTGGCCTGTATTTCAGAGAAGTAGATGCCAAACAAGAGAGGTCCCAGGACTGAACCTTGAGGTACTCCACTTGTCACTTGTCTGGAGCTGGATTTGGAGTCAGCTACTTTTACAGTGTGGGTTCTGTCAGTAAGCCAGTTGGCAACCCATCGAGTGACATAGGGATCAATGCCCAACTTAGTAAGTTTATCTATGATTCCAGAGTGGGGAATGGTGTCAAAGGCCTTGGCGAGGTCCAGATATGCTGTGTGGACTGCCTTACCCTCATCCACGGCTCTGGAGACTGATTTGAAGAAGTCAGTCAAGTTCAGGAGACAAGATCGGCCCTTCATGAACCCAAACTGAGTGGGGTCCAGTGTTTTAAGGTTGCCAATGTCTTTGTTTATAAGTTCCATGACAATTCGTTCCATGGCCTTGCAGATCAGGCTCGTCAGACTGATAGGGCAGTAGTTCCCAGGATCTAAGTTGGATCCCCCTTGTGAAGTGGGATAACTGTAGCTGTACGCCACTCAGTGGGTATGAAGCCTGAGGTGAGGGCATGATTAAACATGACACTTAGGTGAGGTGCCAGTTCATTTTGTAGTTCATGTAGTACACAGCCCGGGATGTCATCTGGTCCCATGGATGCTGCATTCTTAGCTTTGGAGAGTGCATTTTTTACCTGTGTGGCCGTTATTAACATCTAGAAGATTATATCCCTCCCTAACTGTGCAAACATGCTAAACAATGAGCTCACTGGTGACTGTTCATAGATGCACTGCAGTCCACATTTCACCTGCTAATGCCTCCATGTTTTGGGACATACTGCCCATATGGCTAACATCAAGTCAAGTCACATCTTTCTAAAACGAAATATAAACCATGAGAAAAAGAGGACTTGATTTGTGACATAATGGAACAAGCCCTCAGTCCTGGTTAAACAGTGTATAGCTCTGTTTACTCTCAAGGAATTAACAGCTGAGTTTGTGGATGACAGAAGTACAAGCTCATGGTTATGTTCATCAAGCTTTTCCAAGATCAGAAGAGCACAAGAGTAATATGCAAACTTGAGAACCAAGAGTACAGATGTTTATTTTACATTGGTAGATAAATGGTAATCAGATGTATATCCATTCTGTGCTGCACGCATGCAATGGATTTAGAATTCATACTACTGTGAACACTATGTTTGACATGACCTATTTAGGAGAAAAGAAATTGCAGTAGAGTTATGCAACACTTCAGAAATGTTGCTGTCCAAAGTACAGTAATACTGAATTATATTTGTCAGTTGCATCCACTATCTAACAAATACAATATTGTATTTTCAAATATCCTTTGGTGGAATAGCCTCAACTGCCGAATTACATCCAACAGACCATCTAATGCAAGTAAATCCACAAGTGCTACCACCAAAATATGAAAAACAACAGCAACTGGAGAAACAGTCCTTGTTCTTAAAGAAATTAATGTGGCAACTTTGAGTTAATGCCTGTCAACATCCAGGCTTAAATGAAACGTTCAATATTATGTTATTGGAAACTGAAAAGCCTTACTAGATAAGTAGAATGTAGAGGAATGTATCTGTCTATCGTTTAAGAACAAGATACAGCACATACCTAATATTTATGGTTTTGTTTACTCTGTTTTACATTTAATTTTATTTTGACCGTATTATTTTAAAGTCAGTTAGTATGTGCTGTTAAGTGTTTAGAGTAATACTTGTGCTGCCAAGATAATAGTAATACTAAAGTCTTTCATGATTTTACTATTGTAAAAGTTACAAAAGGTAGGATAGGGTTAATAGTTTTAATTAAGTGTGGTATTTTTTTGGAACACATGACCTTGTTGTATTTAAGCAGAGTAATGGTCAAAGTCTTTCATCTGAAGAAGTTTGAGTTACTATACCAAATGAAAAGCGCTTCATGTTTATTGTTTTTTAACAAATAAATTTGTGGACTGAGAACCGAGGACTGTTTCTCCAGCACCATCTAATGTCCAGACACCAGGAATTTATCTGGAATAGGTGACTCATAACAACCATCCAAACTCTTTCTACTGATATCATAATCATTACAGATGAAAGATATTTGACCAATGCTGAAGATGAGGACCTCACCAAAGCATTAGATCTAGTAAATCACAACCCACTCTTCAGTGCTATCTCAGCCTAGGTATTAGTGACAAAGCAAGAGGCTGGCATTAAAATTTACATCAAACAGAAACTTCCATGCCAAATTAGGACCAACCGTCTCAGACCAAGTCCCATAATTAAAAGAGTTCAAGGGTCAGTCTTCTTCCCAGCGCTTTTTTCCTGATATATTATCAGACTTTCCATAAACTTTCCTATCCTTCCAATAATTTTATATGCAGATATCATGGTTATTTATACATCAAACCCCTCTCCTGTAAGAAAAAAAAGAAAGAAAAAAGATACTAGAGCAGTATGTTACCAGTTTGACACTTGGCTAAATCGCAGACACATTATTCTAAACTACATAAGAACTAAAGCTGTGTTGTTAGGGACACTAGAATCCATACTAAAACCTGGAAAATTTAAATGAATGTCATCAAGTCTATCAACACAACTAACACATTTGGATTCATAGGGATATGGCTAAAGTACAAAGTATGCTTTCAGTATCATACACAAATTACAAAAGCAAATATAAATGCATTACTCTTGTGCTAGAAAACTGCTCATTTCTTTAACCTGGGGGATACAGCAACAAATGAAAAAGGGAAATTAGTTTCACAAATTGGATGTGGCCTCCTCTTCTTTGTTAAAATCTCAGAGAAAAATGGTCTTGCCTATAGACAACTCATAACAAAGTATGTTGGTTGACTGTAATGAATATCACAGTCAGGTCTTAACTAAAGCCAAATGCCTTTCTATACAGCAGAGAAAATATTTCCTCCTTGAATAACTGTTGTATAAACTTCTTAAATTGTGTTCTCTTCCCTTTTTCACAAGCAGGCTCACTATTCAATATTCTCAGTACAACCTTAGGTAATTCACTGCAAATGTGTTATCTTTTCATATTCCTGACAAACTTGCCTGCAGTGACTATAACGTTTTGGTGATACCCCCAAATTTTGAGAATCACTGTCCCCCATAAAGTTGTATAATATACACTGTTTTTCAAAACAAGCTGAAATAATCTGTCTAAAACTGCCAAATGCAAATCCTTCTGAGGTAATAGATCCCATAATTTCTCTATATATTTCAATGTCTTCTACTACTTAACCTATTAACTGTGATCACACAGTTGTAACAACTCATCTCTCACTTCAGGCCTAAATCTCTGCATCCACTTTCCACAATGTTACACGAGGGAGACATTTTTTTCTGCGTTTTTCTTTTTTTTTCAGTCTTCTTTTTTCTCTTTGCAGTGTTCCAAGTATGTAAAATAAGTTCTAAAATGAAACAACCTATGATACGATTTTTCTCAAGCATAAAATGTCAGACATTAAAATCTGTTACTTTTCTCAAGTAAATGATCTCAATAATGTGGAATGTTATAGGTATCTGGCTACTATTACACCTGCATTATGGTTCATATACTGTATATACCCTACTTCATTATTTACTGCTCTTGGGCTGTATTGCAAATATTGTATGTAGTTTACTGTTTTGGCCTTTAACCTGTGCTATATTATTATTATTATTATTATTATTATTATTATTATTTTATTTTGTGTTTCATAAGTTTGTACTTCAAGTTTGAGTCTGAAAAAGGTCCATGTAGGTCAGTGCTCAGTCCTTATTAACAAATTCATACATGCATATATAAATGTTAGAGAAATTATAGTTTGACAAAATTTCCAGATCATCTTTGATTTTAATGTTAATATTCTCAGAAAATGTTGTTGCACTCTACAGTTCTGGTTGTTTTAAGATAATTTTGAAATAGGTGTTGCACTTAACAGTTATGGTTGTTTTAAAATAATTTTGAAATAGGTGACTGTACCTACCTTCATTATGTTCGAGAAAAAGCCAAAAGAAGAAAAAAAAATACTTACCTTCACTATGTTAGGAGAGTGGTAATTGAGGCTTGAAAGGAAAATCATTTAATAAAATCCTTATTGAGTTACTGTAATTAATAGAATAATAAGCCACATCAACAAAGAAGGCTGAGTAGCTAATAGTTTCTAAAGTTTTTTATAGGAATATATAAATCATGTGTAAAAGTTTTAAGTTTAATTTGCTGACATATAATTCACACTCAAGAAACTCCAAGGTAATTCTGAATGAGACACATTAATGATTCAAGATTAAGGGTAATAGAAGTAGTAAGAAGCATTCATCTTTGGCTAATGTTTTCCTTGTTGTAGAGTGCATATAATGGAGAGTCTATCCTTTGATCACAGACCAGTTCATCAAAATATATCAAATAAACTATATTACAATAAACATTTTAATTTCACAGTTTCATATATTTCTGTGAGGCTTGGTAGCCTTAGAGACAGACTTCATGAGTACTACATATGAAAGGTTTTGCTCCCCAAATCAAGCATAGATAAGACTTTGAGCGTAGCTCTGTTTGGTTAGGTATTTTTAACCAACAGATCTTTGATGAGCCATTCAGTGGCATAATGGCTAACCCAGCATGTAGTCAATTAATGAATATACCTGTTTTAAATTTAAGTAGAAGAAAATACCAGAGGGGATGCCTCAAAAGCAAGAATTTAATAAAGCAAGTAACTTACTTTATTAAATTCTTGCTTCTGAGACATCCCTTCTAGCACGTTCTTTTGTTTTGTGTTATTTTCACCAGTTTGTTTGTTTTTCCTGTTTCGGTTTTAAGTAGATGAATACAGAACATTCACGTGACATGTCTTTTATTATATGTCGTATACTGTATATTCTGCATAATATATATATATATATATATATATATATATATATATATATATATATACATACATACATACATACATACATTCATACACTTTGTTGACTAGGTTAATACCATTAGGCCAATGGCCTCTTTTCAGGGGAGCCCCAAGGAGATATTCAGACTGACTAGGTGAAATTTGACCAGGGCACTAGGGAACTTTACCTACTCATTGTTGTTGTGAGTGGGACCCATTTTGCATAAGCACATCATGTTCCATTCCGGGTACAGAGGCAGCCTGGAAAAACAGGGAGGAAGATGGCAAGAGAAGGACATAATGGAGTGGTGAGACAAATGGAGGAGAAAGCCATTTTTGAGACTGGATAATGCATGCAGGATTTTGAAGAGATGTTTCAAAGAAATCTGTTTGATGGAGATGAGTCAGCAAATGATGAATGTATAATTACAACCATCCCATCAGCAGGGTTACAGGATGATTTACTTAAAGAAATGGTGATGCAGAGGGAGCCAGAAAATAAAGGAGATGTTTGCTGGGGGTGGGGACATGATGGAAAAAAATACAAAAGGAGGATGCAGAGACAATCCTGAAAAAAAAGTGGTGAGATGGAAAAGAAAACATATGCAGAGAAAGTAAAAGAAGGCAAAAGGGGAGTAGCAGAAAAGAAAAAGACAGAAGAAAATGAAAACAGAAGTACATGGTAAGGTGTCAAAGTAAAGAAGACACAAAACAGACAGGTATGAAGTGTGGAGCAATTTAATAGGTCCTTTGGGTGTAAAACTACACAAGGTAAGATAATTTATTTTTATTAACTATTAGATATTTTGTGACATTATATTTAAGACTGTTTTTTCAATGAAAATTTTTCTTGGAGAATATGAAAAAAAACAAAGACTTTAAACCATGGAATCTTTATTTGTCAAAAGAATTTAACAGTGAAACAAAAATGAAAATTCATGTACAATTTCGAACAGAGGTAGAAAGAGAGACTTTGAAAGGACATTTGAAAACTTTATCTAAAGAAGTATTGCAACAGTTTATGATAAAAGGAGTTTATAGACTGATAGATGGAATTGTAATATTGTGTTAAAAATAGAAAAAGAAAAAAAATTATACATATATCAAGCATAGTAAATGTAGAGGGGAATAGGGTTGTTGTAAAATGCTGGGGATAACCCAAAACATATTTTTTCTGTGGAAAAGTAGGACAATTGATAAGTGACTGTGATAAAATAAAATGTTGCATTTGTGGGGAAATAGGACATGATGCAAAAAAATGTGAATTAAAATGTTACAAGTGTTACAAAATTGAATATATAATGATGGAATGTAAAAGTGAAAATAATGGTAAGGAAAATAAAAAGAAAGAGAAGAAAATGAACAAAGAAAACATTTTAGAAGTAGGAGAAATAGAAGAAAATAAATGAGAAAAAATAATAAAGAGGACACGGAAGAAGGCCCTGAAATAAATGATAAAGAAGACATGAATTGGGAGATAGTATGAGGAAAAAACAATTATATTGATAAAAGGGTAAAAGACAGAAAAAAATAAGGGGATAAGCACAAAAGAAAAAAGAAAAGAAATGCATGAAAATGTATATATACAACTAATTGTTAGGTGAATTGGTATAATGGTTAAGGTGTCTAACTCCCTGACACAAGGTACAGTAATTGATTTTCACCTTTGGGAAGAAAATTGACTAAGCTTAGAATGGTCCATTAAGGCAGCCAGCCGAGAAATTAGTTATGAACTTATGAAACCATGAATCTAAGGAAAAGGGAAAATGAAAATTTTAGAGTGCTGTCTGTAAAAGGGAATAGTATTAAGTATATAGTAAAAAAAGATAGGGATTTTGGAGTGGTTTAATAAATGTGATATAAATGTAATTATATTAGAAGGCACAATATTTAACAAATGAAGAAAGATTACAAACAGAAAAACTATGGGGAGGAAAGAAATCTGGAATTTGGTAAATGAGAGATGTTCTGGAATAGCCATATTCTGTAGAAATGCAGTAAAAATATTAGTTGTAACTTTAGGGGAAAATGGGAAGATAACCATTGTAAATTTAAAATTGAAAGAATAAGTATATAGAATTATAACACTATATGCTTATACTAATTGTAAGTAAAGGGAAAGCTTATTTCATCAAATTTTAGACTATGCTGTGATAAATATGAATATTATAATAACAGGAAACTTTAATTTTGAGTTAAGAGGAAAGTGTAAAAAGAAGGCAAATGATATAAGAAACATGTTAGAAGTTGTAAGATATGGTAAGGTAAAACTTTGGGACAAAAATGTATGGACTTGCAAAAAGGGTATGCATAGAACTAAATAGATTATTTTATAGTATCAGAAGGTTTAGCTATAGGATAAGGGGTGGTAGTTGAAACAGGATTTTCTGATGATCTTGCAATATGGCTAGAGATAAAGGAAAACAAGGAATATGTAAAATAGGCAAAGGAAGAAAATGGATAAATGAGAAAATATGGAATAAAGAAGGAAAGAGATTAATAATACAGTTATGGAAATATGTTACTATGAGAAAATTTTCTAAAAATTGGTCGGAATGGTGGATATTTAAGGAAAATATAAAAAAAATGTTTTTTTTTTATAGTGGCAATATGCAGCAAGAACATTAGAGAAAGGAAAATGTAAAAGAACATATAAAATGCATTGGAAGATTTATAACATAATGATAGAAAGTGTTTTGACAAAGAAAATTAATTATATAAAAGAAATCAAGAAAAATGCAATAACTGTTATATAAGCAAATACATTTTTACAATGAACAAGAGGAGAAGCATTTAGTTACTTTAGCAGATTAGTAAAATAAGATGGTAGTGCAATGAGAGAAATATAAAATGTAGAAGAAGAAATAAAAAGAACTCAGCAAAGATTATGAATATTGTAGTATCTTATGTAGAAGAAATGTTTAAACAAAAAGAATAAGGAGTTGGAAGAGGATATTTCTTTATATGAGCTAGATAAAGTGTTAGGGCAAGTAAATATAGATTTGGCTGAAGCACCAGATGAAATAGGGCATGAAGAATTATGAAGTGGAATACTTAAATTCATATGGAAGAAAAAAGACAATTAACAAAACTGGAGACCAGTAGTATTGAATAATAATGATTATAATATCTTTATGAAAATAATACAAAATAGCTTTGGAACTAAAATGGAAATATTATGGAAGATAGTATATATAGTGAAAAGGGGAAGGGTTGTCAAGAATTATTAATTGTAGAGAAATTGTGGATGATATTACGAATGGAAAAGAATAAGCAAAAATCATGACAGAATACCTTAATAAGACATTTGATACAATTGGACATGACATGATGTATGTCGATGTATAGTAATAATAAAGTAAAAGTACTTGTAAATGGCTAATTAAGCTAATAGGTACATATGAAGAGTGGTGTAACACTGGGATGCCCAATGAGTTGTATACTCTTTGCACTAGTTATGAATGTAATAGTATGTGAAATAAATTACAGAATGAAGGTGGTGGGGTATATAACATCTGAAGGGTTAAGAATTCCAGTTCAGTTAACATATGCAGACATTATAAAAATTTCAAAAAACAAAATTTGAAAAAAGGAGTAATAATTTGCACAAATGAGTGTCTAGAGGTGCTAGGGATGACATTAGAGAGAAAAGTAAATGTTTAGGTGATGTAGTAAAGTTGGGGGATATATTTTACAATGCATGCATTTTCTGTGTTTGGTATAAAATTTGGGAATAAAGATATAAGTAGAATTAAATGGAGAAAAAAGAAATAAATCAAACCTGTCTTTTCTGGAGAACATATAAATTATCATTCAGAAAAAAGGCTTATTTGATAAATTCAATACTGATGGGAAAAATAGCATACCTAGCAAGTGTATTTATGTTGTAAACAGTAGTTGAAAAGGAATTATTGCAGATTTTTTTTTTATTTACATGGGGTTCTAGATTAAATCCAGTAAAGGAGGAGTTTTGTATGTAAATGAAGAGGAATGAGGATTTGAGTTAATTAACCCAGTGATATATGTTGTTTCATTAAATTTGTACAAAGTGTTAAGGTGGATAAATGAAAAAGATGAGAGATTATTAGCAAAATTGTATAAATATAAGTATGATAAATTCTGGAGTATGGTAAAAAGTAAAAGAGAAGAAGTGTATATAAAAGAAAAAAATAAAATGTTACCAAGATAAAAATATTTTTGTGGAAAAAAATTGATGATATAGAAAAAGAAAGAAAAGTATGGTATATGAATGTAATGATAAAACATTACTATGTAAAACCATGGGAAAATCTGACAGATGAAAAAAATTAAACCAATGAAAATAAGAAACAAATGGTATAATCAGAAAATAGAATGTCAAGATTTTTTTGTGGAAACTGGTAATAGATAAAGTACCAGTAAAAGGAAATATGCCATACAAAAGGAAAAGTGAAAGAATATGTTTATATTGTCAAGAAGAAGAAACCACTGAACATGTGTTTTTGAAATGTAAAAGAGTAAGAAAGTCATGGGGAAAACCATGTAAAGAAGATTTTTTTCAAAGATATCAAAGAAGTGTATACAATAAGCATATATATGATTAAATATGGATATTATCAGAATAGAAGTAAAGACTATGTTAAAGACTATATAAAAAGTTATATGTCGTATGGGTTATATAGAATAAAAGAATAAATTAAATTATGTTTAATGGTAAATGGATTTTAACAACAATATTAAGTAAAATCAGATGATGGTAATGGAAAAATGAGAGGGGGTCTAATATGGGTGAACATTTAGTATAATTGTAAGGCAAATTATGAATATGTGTAAATATATTTGTATATCTCTGTAATTGTGCATTTGTAAATATGTTGAAAATAAGAATGCTTTTTTTGTATATAATTAAAGGACCTCTAGGCTTTTCATTGTGAAGGGGAACATTTCTGCTGTTGTGCTTCCTGCTTCTGCTCCTGGTGCAGAGGCAGCTCTGAAAAGATCTGCAGGACTGGAGGGAAAGAAATGTTCTATTGGTGAAAGTAGTCTGGTTCTGTCAGTCATACATAAAACTGTTGAAAAGTGAGTGGATAGTGTAAATAGTTAGGGTCTAGATGACTAAGCCTCAGGATTTTGGAGTTCTTTTAAATAAAATTATATCTGGAAGTTTGCTGGATGAAAAACTTGTTTTCAGAAAGGATAATGAGTTGGGTGGAAATTAAATGAATCATGAGTTGGATTGACATAAGGTTACAGGTGGGATACAATCTGGAAAAATCATATTCTGATGCAGTTGAAAGAACGAAAAGTACTGCAAACTTTTAAAAAAGGTTTGTTGTTCAGATAAAAAAGAAGAAAAAAGAAATAACAGTTAGATATTTTGTGTGGGATAATTTAGTGTTACCTTTGGGTTTTGAAGCAAAAGGCATTAGATCCTTGATTCATTTGGGGAAAGAGACATTTTGCAACTTAACATTTGAGACTAAAGATGTAATGGAAAGATTTTTGATTAATTGTGGAAAAAGAAGGACTGTTACCCATAGAATGAATTTATATTTTCAGGGCAAGGGACTTGATTAAAAAAGTCTTTGCTTAATCTTAATTTTATACTGATGAAATAGAGTTAAAATATATTAAAAAATATTTTTATTTATGTGTTATTCAGTGTCTGATATTGTGAAAATTAAAGATGAGAGGGGTATTTGGAATGGGGGTAAGAAGTAGATGTTATTTTAAAATAGAAAAAAAGTTATGATAAAGCATTTACCAAGTGTTACATATGTAGATGATAATAAAGAAACAATTACATGTATGGGACAACCAAAAACTTTTTTTTGCGGGGGATTTAAATCACCTGATAAATGAGTCTACACAGATATGATGTAATCAATGTGAGGAAAAGGTCATATGATGACATATGATGAATATGTGTAAAAAAAGAATGTAGAATATATAAAAGCAAAGGGCATTTTGGTTTGATTGTGAAAATAATATGCAATATAATGGTGAGCAGGATGATGAAAGTAATGTAAATGCCAAAAGTAATGAAGAAGAAGGGAAAAATGGGAAAAGGTGGGTTGGGAAGGTGGCCTAATGGTTAAGATGTTTGTCTTACAAACACAAGGTGCAGCATTTGAGTCTCACAAGGGATAACTGGCTAGGCTTAAAATGGCTCTCAAGGGCAGTTAGCTTAGTGCTAATCTATGAATCTATAAAAAAGAGGATGAAGTAGGAAAAATCATTTAGATAAAAATTTAATATTTCAAGAGGATGAAGGTAACTGTAATGAGAGTGTTGAAAAAGAAGAATGAAAGTGATAAGTCAGATGTTTGTGAAGGAAGTGTAAAAGATATTCTGAAAAGAAATTCACTAAGTGCTAGGTTAAGGATGATGAAAAGAAGATTTAAAAATACATCAACAGAGATTAAAAAGAATGGTAAGGAGTAGTTTTAGATGTGTTTCAGTTACTTAAATAGTGAAAATCTGATTCTGATGATCAAGGAATTATGGTACATAAACCTAGAAAAATATCCACTTGAGGAAAGAATTAAAAACAAGAAAACAAAAATTTAAAGTAAATAAGGAAAAGTAACAAATTTTGGAGTACTTCAGTAAATGTGAATAGTATTATTAATATTATAAGAAGAATAGGTATACTGGAATGGTGTGCTAAATGTGATGTAGAAATTATTTTTGTAGAGGATATACAATTCCTGATGTGAAGAAAGATTGCAAGTGAATGTTTTTTGGAGTAGCTGTATTGTCTAAAATGGTTAAAATATTAGATGTAACACTAGTAAGTCTGGGAAGGTTAAAATTTGTGTATGTGAGATTTAGAGAATATATGTATAGACTTAAAGCATTATACGCATATACAAATGGTTAGGAAAAGAGACTTTGATTCATCAACTATTACATTATGTAGTAGTTAACATGAAAATTATTATTACAGAGAACTTTAATTAGAATTTAAAGGAAAACATAAAAATAAAGGGGAATTATGTTAAAATACAAGAAGTGATAAAATGTGGTAAGTTAGCTCTGTAAATAAAATTCAGTGGATTTATAGAAGAGGAGTGATTATACTATCAGAAGGTTTGGGTATAGCAGATAGTGATACAATAGAGCTTTTTAATCATTTAACAATATGGATGGAGGTGATGGAAGAAATTGAGTATAATAAAATAGGAAAGTGAATAAAAAGAATAAATGAGACATTAAATTATGAATTTGAGAGCAAAAAGCATTGTAGTTACAGAGGAATCGTATAACCATGAAGAACATTTATAAAGATTGGGCTGAATGGTGGATTGAATTAAAAAAAGAAGTATAAAACGTGTTTTTTTTAATTGCAGGATGATGTAAGAAAGGAAGAAAAAGTAAAGTATGGAAAGATGTATAGAAAAGTACTGGAGAATTTATAGATTAATGCAAGAGAGTATTATGATACAGAAAAGGAAATATATAAAAGAAGCTGAAAAAGGGTATTATTGTTTAAGCAGAGGTATTATTTACAAGAGAGAAGGGAGGAGGTGTCCCCATATTTGGGTAAAATAGTAAAGTAGCATATTAGTATAATGAGGGAAATGAAAAATGTAAAAGGAGAGGTAAAAATAACACAAGAACAAATTATGAGTAAAGTAGTACAGTATGTGGAAATATGTATAAAAGTACAAAGAATGAAAATAAGAGGAATGAAAAGTAAAAAAAAAATCAAAAACAAGTTAAGGAAAATTTTAAAAAGAAATTAGTATGAGTAAACTGAATGAAATACTTAGGAAAGTAAATGTTGATTCAGTATTGGGTTCAAGTAGTATAGGGCATGAAATGTACAAGAAATTAAGGAGTTGACAAAAAGAATGCTGTGTAATGCTTTGAATAAGATGGTTGAAAGAAAGGTTTAAGAGTTATTTAGCAGGATATTAAAATTAATATGGAAAAAAGATGCCAACAAAGAAATAAAACAATTGGAGACCTATCACTTTAAATAATGCAGATTATTAAATATTTATGAGAATAATACAGAGGAGAGTGGGAGGAAAGATGAAGGACATTATTTCAGAAAGTATCTATGGTATAAAAGGGAAGAGATGCCAGGAAGTTTTTTTTAAGAAATTGTGAATGATTTTATAAAGAAAAGGAAAATGTGAAAAATGGCAGGTTATATTAGTAAGACATTTGATGCAGTAGGACATTATGCTTTGTGGGAAGTTGTGGAAAAGTATGGAATAGGTAATAGAATTAGGATAGTGTGCACACCAACATATCAAAATAATAGAGTGAGAATGTTAATGAATGGGTGGCTGAGTAAAGAAATATGCATGACTTGTGGTACAACAAGAGGATATCCCAGGAGTGGGATATTGTTTACATTAGTAATTCATGTGATAGTGAGTGAAGTAGCTTATAAAATGAACAATGCTAAATATGTTATACAAAAGGAAGTGGTGATTACAGTAGTTTAGGCATATACTGATGATATAGTTGTGGTTGCAAAGAATAAAATGTAGATGAAGGAGGTGTTGGTTAGTCTGCATGGATGTTTAAAGGAAATGCGAATTACCTTGGATAAAGATAAAAGTAAGGGTTTGGGTGATGTGAAACCTGGAGGAGTGTATTTTTCAATGAATGAAACATCTTTGTTAGGGATAACATTTGGAAAAGTATGTAGTTATGAGGCAATGTGAGGGTTTGATTAAAGAAATGAAAGAAATTCATCTTATGTGGGGGACTTACAGATTAGCATTCAAGAAACCTGGTGAATTCTGTTTTAATGGGAAAATGTATATAGGTCAAATGTTTATATGATCCCAGAAAAATATGAAAAAGAAATTGTACAATTAGTGTTTTCTTTCATATGGGGGTTCAAGATTAAACCTAGTGAAAAGAGGTGTATTGTATATGAGTTAATATAAAGGGAGATTGGGGCTATTAAATCTAGTGGTTTATTCTGCTTCTTTAAACTTGTATAGAGTATTAAAGAGGGTAAATGAAGAGAATGAGAAAGTAATAGTGAAAATGTTTAAATATAAGTAGAAAAAGTTGGGGAGATGATGAGAATAAAACAAAGGGATAAATGTTATATAAATGAAGACAGCTCCAAAGGAATGAGATGAAGGGAGATGGAGGGATGTGGTGGGGAGAGTCTTACAGGAGGAAGAAACTGAGAGGTTGTAAACAGAAGTAACAACTAGTGGAGGAAAAACTAGTGGATGAAAAACTTTGGACATAGTCTCAGCTGGTTTTAAGGGTTTATCTCTGCAACAGGGTTTTTGTTAAAATAAAGAAGAAATTATAAGGATGCAAAAGGCAGTGAAGAATGGAAGAATGGAAGAAACAACTGAGACAGGAAAGAGATGTAAAGTTTTCAACAGCCACAGAGAAGACATCCCATGCTAAGACTAAAAAGTAAAAACGATGAGACTGGTAAAAGGTATGAAATCATGTACATACCATTTTGCCACTATGGTCTGACATTAGAGACATATAAGGCCATTAATACATTTGGGAGTTGAAAATTCTATGAAATAAGGGTTGCAAGCTTTAATTTGTTGGAAAAATATATGACTGTAACTAAAAAAAAATAGTAGCACAAGTAAAAAATGATTTTAGAGCTTCAGACTACAACTAAAAAGTAAATAAATGTGCAAGTTAAGATTTCACATAAAGATAGGCATGATTTAATTTTTTTTCTTTCATTATGTTGTAAAGTATATGAAGTTAAAAAATTGAGATTAAAGAAATGTATGGGCTGGTGATTAGAAAGTATGATTAACAATGAATGTTAAGGATAGGAAAATTTAACATTTTTAGTTATAGTAATGGTGAATGGTAATAGAGGATTTATTCAGTACCAGTTCCAACCAAAAGCATGCTATTTCTGTGGGGATGAAAATAATTTAGTGCAAGATTGTAACATATGAAGGTGTGGTCAGTGTGAGGAGAGAGGACATATAGTGAAAAAAGCATAGGTCTGTTTGTAGAAAATGTACAGGATAGAGTACTTCTGATTTCAATGTACCATACTAGAAAAGGAAGGAGTACATGAAAAGGAAAACTCAAAAAAAGACAAATAATATACAATATTACTGCAGAAGATGTTGAAACAGAAGGTGATAGGGAGAAAGGGATACTGAAGAAAGGTAAGAGAATGAAAAGGTAATAAGAGAAAAAATAACAGTTCAAACTGATGTTATCAATATACAGGAAGAGAACATGTGTGTACCTTTAGAAAATGAAGAGAAGAAGATATAGAAATGGAGACAGGCCAAAAACAAGATAATGAAAAATCAGTGGGTTGGAATCTTAGGAGAAGGAGAAGAAAATAAGATATGAAAGTAAAACACCAAAAAGGGAAAAGGATGATATAAGCATTTTAGCATTAAATGTGAATAACATTAGAAATTATACAAGAGGTTTGGTGGTGGTGTGATGGTATAGAAATAAATATAGGTGTTTTGGCTTACTAGATAACAGATTTAACAAAGAAGAATAAAAAGGAAAAATACAGGCAGCATGGGGGGGGCAAATAGTTTGATCGGTAGAAAATGAGACATGATCTGGTATATGAATTCTTATAAAAATGAAGAAATAAGAATTTTAGATGTAACAATAATGGTACCAGGAAGGGTATTGATATGTGATATGAGAATGGGACAAAAATGTTAAAGCTTAACAGTAATTTATGTATATACTAATATGAATGAAAGAAAATAGTTGTTTGAAGAAATTAAAAATATGTTGATGACTATGTGAATGGTGATGGCAGGAGATTTCAACTGTAGCCTGAGGAAAGAAATAAATAGCACAGGATATAAAGATATTAACAGAATTAATAAAATATGGGATTTAACATTAGGAAACAATATGTCTACTAATTGTTGTTGCAAAGTTCTCCTATTTCTTACACAGTGACAGCTGGGAGACTCCAAGAAACAGTGTGATGGAGATAGATTATGTAGAGTGTGAGAAAGAGAGCAATACAAGTAATGGAAAATAGTAAATAAATCAACATATCCTATATGCAATTAATGCTGGTGTTGATAGGGGTATTCCAAGGTATTGGTATTTACTGAAAATGTACTTTTTTGTGATTATTTGATTGGAAAATGTAATAAGACAAAATGTGTGCAATGTGGGGGGAAAAGACATATTGCAATACATTTTGTTGCCAGATGTTATTAATGTAAAAACAATGACATTTTTGATGGATTGTGGGTGAAACAGAGGAAAATGTAAACGATAAAAAGTTACTGGAAGAAGAGCAAAATTAAATTGAAAATAAAAATGTAACAGTTAATGAAGGTGTATATGCAATAGGAAAGAAGTATTAGAAGGAAATCAGGAAAATGAAGAACATGAGTGGGTTGGGGAAGAGAGAGTAGAGAAAGAGCCAACCCTGATATTAAAAAATAGATATAAAATTAGAGACGAGAGTAATGAAGAAGAGAGTATAAAATTGCAGTAAATAAAAGGAAGAAATTCTAGTGGAAAAAATGAGGGATAGGAGAAGAAGGATCAAAGAAAAAAGGAATGGATAGTTTAAATCTAATGCCCCTTAATGCAAATACTTTTGCAAATGATGTAAGAAGATTAATGATTTATATAATATAAAGATTATGGAAGTGGAAAATTGTGTGGAATTTGGGAGTTGAAAGATGTTTAGGTGTAAAAGTTTTATGTAAACATGATTAGATGAGAGTGGCAGACTATATCACAGTGAAATTATAGAGGATATCTGTGCTTGATGCCAGAAATGAAGGAGGGCCAGTAAGAATTATTGTGGTATATGCATATAACGATATTAAGGAAGAGGAAGAGCTATATGAAGGCAACCATTTCAAATGTTGAGACCTGCTGGAACGAGTCCTGAAATGTGGAGATTGAATGGCTGATAGATTACATATACTAAGTCTGAGATGCCATTTCTCAAAATATTCCCTTTTCTCTGAGGTATGGTGATTTTGGAGTTGGTATATTTCAGGGGCTGCAGGGAAGAACAGTCTTCAAAATTCACTCTTCTCCTGTGTTTTCCATCTTTTTTTTTTGGCATGTTGGCACTTGGCATTTCAAATGCCGACATTTCAATTGGGAGCCCTATTTGAACCAATAAAACTGTACATAATAGTTAATATAAGTATAATTATGAATGGAGACTTTAATTATAATGTTAGGAAATAAAAAGGAAAGATTTCAAAATGCATAAAAAATGAAAGAAGTTATACAGGTGAGTAAAAGGAAGATAGAGAAAGTAAGAAATTTTACATATAGAAGAAATAATGTAAGGACAGAAATAGGCAATGTAATGTTTTCTAATATGTTGGAAAATAAAGGGAGTGAGAGTTAGAGCAGAATCTATAGATCATGAAATTTCTTGGACAAGAACAGGCATGTTATTAAGCAAGGCAAAATATTAAATAAACTGAATTGGTTTACATATAGGAGAAGAATCCATCAAATCTCATAATAACAAGTTTTCAAGGTACTATCTAAGGCCAAGAATACTGTATTAATGGGACAATATAACATACGAGGCTGCCTACTGCTCAGTCTGAAATGTGCCTTGTCTGATCCCCTACAGAGGCTATTCAATAGCAGCCTCAAAACAGGCTTCATGTCAGATGAATGGAGAGCAGCAACAATAATTCCCTTGCCCAAAGGCGGGGCTTCTTTGGACCTGGGTAATTAAAAAGCCATAAGCCTGAAAAGTCTCATCTGTAAGGCTATGGAAAGGAGTTCAGATTGGTCAAGGGTATGTCCTGCCTACTTAACCTTGTTGACTTCTTCGAAAAAAGTTATTGGAGTAATGGATAAGGGCAAAACAGTGCACACTGCATATGTAGACCTCACAGAGGTTTTCAACACCACCCCACTGAGGTATTATAGACAAACCCTCTTTGCTAAATGGCAATTCCTTTATAGGTAGTAAATCTGCTCACAGACAGAACCCAGGAAATTAGAGTGGGTGGCTCTACCTTCTTCAAAAGACATGTCACTAGCACTGCACCCCAGGCTTCAGTCCTTGGGCCACTTCTCTTTGTCAAAGCTAATGTTAATGGTTCAGTCCTTGGGCCACTTCTCTTTGTCAAAGCTAATGTTAATAGTTTGTGGCTGACTGGTTTTGTAGATGACTGCAAGCTTGGTGCCATCATAAACTCACAAGGCCAATTGTTGAGTATAATGCCTGTTTCTGTATTTACAAACACTTGTCATAACTAGAATGACCACAAAGCTTTTTCACTAAAAAAAACAAAACAAAAAACAAAGGACTTAACTAGTAGAAGCTATGCAAACGGTCTCAAAACCTTGGCCCTCTTCTCAGTATCATACAAGCTACCGAGAGGTGATCTCTACCTCATATATAGAGCTACATCAGAAACCCTATTCTGCCAGGCCTATTACAAATTTGAAGTCCAATGGTATCATAAACACTATTCAAAGGATATCAATCTCTTTTGTAAATTAAGTAGATCATGCTGGAGGGATAGATTGCAACTGCGGTGGTGGTGCTGCGGTAGCGTTGTCGCCTCACAGTAAGACGTTGTCCCATTTGATTCTCAGCTAGAGCGTCTTCTGTGTGGAGACATGCATGAATGGGCGTACCTTCGTTGAAGGTTGTGCATCAGGGCCGGCAACTCGGCATGTAAAAATCTACTGTCAATCATTAGTGGACCAGAGTTCCGCTGTGGCGACCCCTAACCGAGAAAAGCCGAAAGACACAGCAACAACAACATGCTGGAGGGATAGATTTGTATCGCAGTGAATACCACTTCTGTGGAACCATCTTCCACTCCACATAAAATAAAGTACTTTTCTTATTTTTGTCAGGCATATTTTGAATGAATGGATGATAATTGCAAATTCACCTCCGGTTTAGTACAACTGTCCCTTATGGATAGGGGAAATATCCAAATATATCCTTATTCTTGCACCTGTCAACAAAATATAAGTGCTAAAAATGCCATGGGAATGTAAGGCTAGACTTCTTAAGATCTTCACAAATTAATAGCCAATTAAATACCTATGAACCTATAATAATCTGTTAGAGCAGCATACACATTTGTTTATGAAATCTGGACCAACTGGTGATTTGAATATTAAAAGAAGATTTAAAGGTTTGTTTAGAACTAGGAAGTAGAGGATGTTCTTTAAAGGAAATAGAGTTAAGTACAGAGAATTACCAGAAGATACGATACACTTTTTAGAGGAATGTGATGAAAACTATGCTAAAAAAGAGAGAATAACATGAACAGAATTTATTAAGGAGACAAGGGTCAAAAAGAAGTATTGCCTTTTTAAGGGGAAAATGGCAAGAGTCAAACGATGGTATTAGAGGAGTAATGACACAGGAAAGAAGTATAGTTAAAACCAGGAAGAAATAGAATAAGAAGTAATATAATTTATGACTAAAAGGTATGAAGATAATAGACAAAAAGGAAAAAAAATGTTTGGAAGACAGGGTTTCAACTAGAGGTATATAACAAGGAATAAAGGAAAGAAATACAAAGATGTGCATCTGGAGTGTTTCTCCCCGGGCTTCCGCTGAAAATTGGCTTTGTTCCAAGAACTTTTCTGGTAAACAAATGTTAAATAAATAAATAAATAACAATATAATAAGTAGAAAACATACTTAAAAAGTGAAAGAAGATTCAGTTCCAGGGCCAGATGTTCTTGATTAAATTGGATGAAGAGCAAAAGAAAATATTAGTTAAGTTATTAAATGCAGGGAAAAAAGAAGGTTTGACATATGGACCCATATATGGAGGAGTGATAAATTTGATGTGCAGAAAGGTAACAGAAAACTTAATAAACTGGAGACAAATTGCAATCAAGTTTGTAGACTATAAAATAATACACTGAAATCAAAATGAGAAATAAGATCAAAAAGATAAATTATGTATGACAATTGTGTTTCAGTTTTGGCAAATAATAAGAAAGAATTATTTAACAAAGTATGGGATACAACAAAATCATAATAAAGATAAAAATTAATTGTGACAAAAGGGTGGGGTTAAATAAGGGAAAGGAAGATGGATTGTGTTGTATATATTAATTTTATTATTTGCTCTTTGCTGAAATGTTATTTGTTCTTTTTAAGATTTGTTATGGTTTTATAGTTATTTAAGGTATAGAGTGTTATTTATGAAAGAATGACTATATGATTTTAATGAAGAACCCCCTTCTCTTTTCAATACACTTTTTGGGATGTTTTACATCCACCTGAGCTATTACCAACTCGGGCAGATGGAGTTTTGGTTTAATGTCTCATCTGAAGGCCTGCTTAGCGCTTTCATTTTTTAATAAGAAGAAGAAGAAGTTTTTATTAAAAAACGAAAGCGCTAAATAACAGGATTTTGTGGATCTTGTCTTTCTTTCCTGGCTGTTTTTATATATGTATATGCATATATATATATATATATATATATATATATATATATATATATATATGGTATACATTCATTTGAGCGTCCACACCTACCTCGAATGGGTGTAACGCCGAATAAGAATGTCGAATTTGAAAGTGGCGAATGGTCGGAATGTCATACGAAAAACCGAATGTGACATTTCTGACCGCTCTATCACCTAAGCAAGCGCTTCCATGGGTCAAAAAGGGAGGGATATTGTGTGTTTCGACTATCTCCGGTTTGCAATTGTGAGAACCTGCTGCACTGCTTTCGCACAATTTCTGATCAGCCATCCACCGGCCGATCAAATGCATGTATACCTATATGTATGTGTGTGTATATATATATATATATATATATATATATATATATATATATATATATATATATATATATATATATATATGGATCTAGGATGTTTGCTCGAGTGAGCAAATGACCGAAACCCAAACGGCCGGGCATACTTACGCGAAAGGGCTTTTCACCAAAGAAGGCATACTTTCAAGTAAGTATGCCTGTTGCCGAGTCTGTACTACAGTGCGGATAAGGGAAATTTCCCTTTTCCCCACTGTAGTGCAGTCTCGGAGGGAGAATATTAAAGTAGGGGTGGTGTTGGGGACACAGCCCCCCACATGGGGGGTGCAGGAGGGCAAAGCCCCCCTGCTAAAATGTAAATGTAGTGTTTTATTTTTTTTTTGTAACACACTTTAACAAAAGCACTTTTGTTAAAGTGTGTTCAGTTATTATGAATTCGGACATTTGCTCACTTGAGCAAATGTCCTAGATCCACACACACACACACACACACACACACACAATGTCAGTATGGGGCCCTGCTATGGCAATCAAGAGTCATGAAAGTCATTAGGCTGTAAGCTACCTTTAAACCTGCACCCTATGCAAATAATCATTTAGTAGAATTACCCTTTCTTAGGGTATTCCCAGTATGCAGAATAAACTTAAATAAAATATTTAACAAGCAGACATCGCTTTACCATTTCGCTGATTTTTTTTGTGGTAGCTATCTGCCAGCAGTTTTCATGTTGCTTTGTAAACAGCACCTGAAATGGAAAACCATTTCAGAACTCAAGTTCATTAGTCTACAAAGCTTTTGAGCACTCTGCCTAGTTTGCTAGTTAACTTACTTACTGTTAATTTTTAACCTTGTCAAACATCATAGTCCAGTGGTGGATCCAGGAATTTGCAAAGTGTGTATGTGTGTGTGTGGGGGGGAAAGCGGGAAAGCGGGACACTAGGTTTGGTGGTTGAAGCTCTGACATTACATGTGGAAAGACATCAATTTACGTTCAGCTGCACATGATTTTGCTGTGGATGTGGTAGTAGAAATAGGCAATTCCTGTGCAGCACACAGCACATGTACAGATAGTACAAATATTTTCAGTGCATGCCTGGAAAAGATGATCGGTTGCCCATACCAAGTCACATCATTCTCCTTCCATGTCATACTGGGCATATGCACTGTTATAAACTTAGAAAGAAACCATCTGAAGGTGAAAATAACCACAGTGAAGTATATGTTATTGTTATGCAACATAAAATATATACCACAGGCACAGATGTTTGGATAAATTAGTAAAAGATTCATTTAATGGATGTACCAAATAACTAAACTTATAAAACTTTCCTAAACAGGCCATAATGTTTTTGATTGTTTACTGTTATCAGTCATACTAATGTTCATTTCTTAATTAAGTGGATTAGTAAGTAGTATTCTTTTTGGATGTCTTTCTGCAAATAAATCAATTAACGAAGAATAGTCTATACATGAATAGCAGCACTAAACTGTTAAGGCGCTCTTGTCCCATAGTACTCCAGAGTTGAGACTATCAGTTTTAAGGCTGAATTAGCCCTCTCTACTCCAGCAGTTGTGACTGGAGTGATCAAGAGGGTATTTAATATGAATGAAATGTTTGGGAACATGTTGTCCTTTGTTTGTAAATATGTCTGCTTCAAGTCATTTAGCACTGCACAACTGGCTGATGAAGCTTTCCATGTCCTTTTCCACAGTCTGAGCTCTTGGTGGAATGTTGTCGGTGAAGGCAAGTAAAAAGAAGTTTTAAGTGAATTCTCTCTTTCTGATGTTGAGCTATTCAAGTTTGATGGAATTAGTGAGCCCTTGAATAGCTGTTGCTGCCATTGTAGTGAATCAGCTGGACAGTTCATGAATAAAGTAATCCAGAAAGGGGATAAAAATTGCTCTTCTCCAGTACACTTCTGAAGTCTGTCCATCAACATTGTTCCTCAGTTTGTTTGTTACACAAACGTGGAAGGGGTAAATCAGCCTTACTGCAGAAGCTCCCCATTTCTGACATATGTCTGAAGATATTCCTAAACTCATGTTCGATGTTTGCACCAATAGACCGCAGCTCATCAGTCTCACAACTGACTTGCTCATGTGCACACAGTATGTCTTGAGATGATCCTTGCAGAAGCTTGCTAAGGGGCTTAGTAAAGCCAAATAAGAACCTTGCTGACTGGAAAGAAACAAAGCATGACTTTGTAATTGAACTGTAAAGTCCACTGGCATCTGCCAAAATTTTTCCATCCCAATGTGGTCCTCGGTTATTCATAATATTATCTAAACAGTGAAGAAGTGCTTCATAGATATGACAGAAGTCAAAGGCTGTATGTTTCTCCACCCATCTGGTCTCACAAAGCAACTTAAGCTTTTGTTTTTCTATTGGTTTTTGGCCACTTGCCTTTTGCTGTAAATTCATGTACTGCATTGATTCCTCTAGGCATCTTTGCCTTTTTGGGGAGTACTTGAAAAACAAACCAACTTTCTTCACTACATTTAACATTATTCGTACTTCTGGAACTTGGCAAGCCTTTGAAAGTACAAGGTTCAGCTGGTGACTAGCACAATGAAAAATAACATGTGGTACTCTATCTTGAAACAAAGTTGCATAGCCTTTCTGTGCTCTAGCCATGTTTCCAGCACCATCATACTCTTGAGCTCTGCAGTGCTCAAGATTCAATGTTAACTTTGTTAGGCATGCAACCACCTTTTTGCAGATCTCCTCTCCGGTCAGATTCACAGGCAATAAACTCTATGAATCTCTGCACAGGATGGCCATTCTTCACATATAGCAGTACAACTCCAAGTTGTTCTCAGTTGCTTATATCTGCAATTTCATCTGCTTGGATGGAGTAAAAGGGTCCAAGAGGCTGTTTAATATCCTTTATTATCTGCTTTTGAATGTATTCTTTAATACACTCTAGCAATTCATTCTGCACTGTTTTTGAAATATATGTTGCATTCTTTTGGCATGTCTGCAAGTGGGTTTGTAACTCTCTGTCACCAGCGTCAATTTGGAAATCGACTAGAGATCTGAAGTTTCCTTTGTTGGTAGTACAGTCAGATGTCCAGTCATCTCTATGTCCACAAAGTGCTATCCCTTGCCTTCCACAGTACTCCAGACACTTTATAATAGAGGTTAGTAGAGCTCTGTTTTTGGCCACCTGCAGCTGTGAAGCATTTGAAATTGCAAAGTCCACTCTGACTTTGATTGACACTTTTGATTCTGAAAGCATGTAATTTTGCCTCAGATTTCTTGTGGTACCCTAATTCCGAGTGTCACTGAATATCAGCTTTGGCATGCTTTCAATTACAGTATGGCTGCTCAATGAAGAACTTTCCCTGTTCTGTCTGTGCTGCTGTTGGAAATAACACGCAGGCTAAACAATACAGCCCGTCCTGTTTCACTGAATATGCCAGAAAATTAAAGTGGTCTAGCCACAAGAGTTGACATTGGTGAAGGGAACTTCCTGATTTTCTTCTTTTGTCTGTGAAGGCTTTGAGTGGAAAATGAAACTCATGGTTTGCAATGATTTATGACAATGACTTTCTCCTTATCTGTAGTATTAGTACATGTGATGTAGTCACTAATATCTGTCAGTGAACATATTTCATTTGAATACTTCTTACTGAAATAACTGACTACATTTACGGTACTTCTCTTACTTTCCAGGTTATCTCTTGAGTTGAGCTGCTGACTTCAGTGATAGTACTACCTTGACTGACTTCTTTGATGGCACTGCATTCATTAACTGCGTCTTCTGTGTCATCAAGCACACATGACTCTCTGACTGCTGGTTTAAAAAAATGAAAACAAGTGTCAAGAGGTGATAACTTCCCTAACAGTACAACAAAATGAAATACAACTACATTTGCCTCCACTGAAGAGCAAACTGTTACAGAAAAAAATGTTTTGCTAAGGAAAAAAATCACAGGAAAACACAATTTACACTCTGGATGCCTGCAAACCAACAAAGAAATGCAAAGTACACAACAAGGACTACCAAGATGTTCCATCTTACCCATGAGCTCCTTCCTTGATATATAAACAAATCAAACTTTTAAAGTACAGTACCTTTCAGTTCACTTTCCATTCATTACCAGATTTCCTTTCAAAACTGAATCAGTAAAAGTTATGAACACCCTAATGCACAAAATCCTAGACAAATATTTTACCACAGGAAATAAAGTGTCATACATATCTGAACTATCTAATATAATCATCCAGAGAATAGAACATTATGCTGTACTTTGACGCTGCTCTCACCCACAATGACTTACCCTCAGAGACTGACCCTTCCCCATGTTTTATGGCCTTTCTTAAAAATTTGAAAACGGACTGTTGATGTAGTTCTCGCTTGGCTCCTGAAGACATGGCAGCACTTTTTCCTGACATACTGCAGCTCATTTCAATACAAGAATTAACTATTTCTGTATCTAATGTACAAAACAATGTCAAGTACTACTGACTTAGGCAATGTCCACAACAGCACGTGTTCATTATGCTGAAGAAAGAACGCATGTAAAACACTTCACAAATGAATGCATGACCCGTTCTCTGCTTTTTCATGTTGGAATTACTTTACAAAACTGTTTCTGTCTGTGGATGGTTTGGAAACAAAGCTAGAGAGTAAAGATTGCATCGGTTTACACATGTGCTGAGGAGGGATGCTGTGTATATTGGGAGAAGGATACTAAGGATGGAGCTGCCAGGTAAGAGTAAAAGAATGCCTAAGATAAGGTTTATGGATGTGGTGAGAGTGGACATGCAGGTGGGTGGTGTGACACAGCAAGATGCAGAGGACAAGAAGAAATGGAAACAGATAATCTGCTCTGGTGACCTCTAACGGCAGTAGCCAAAAAATAAATAAAAAAAATAAATAAACTGTACGTGTGTGTGTGTGTGTGTGTGTGTGTGTGTGTGTGTGTGTGTGTGTGTGTGTGTGTGTGTGTGTGTGCGCAAATAAGTATTACACATGTGAGCTGCAGACCTCGGAGTGACAAAACATACAACTTAACCAGGTCAGAGTGTGCAATCTACTGTTTGTTCAAAAACCTAAATGAACTCTTTGGAAAAATAACATTTAAGTAGGCATCATCAGGCTTTTATTCAAATAATTTACATTTTAATAAACTACTGTCTTTATATAGTCAGTCCTAATTGAAAGGTGTACCTAGCATGGTACATCAAGCAAAGATATATAATGCACGTATTTTACTTACTATGTGCAGGTCCACCTGTTTCACTCATATGACTCAACAATCATCTGCTTAGCCTTCTCCCCCTCAGAGCTCCTAGCAAAAACCCAACTAGCCTTCAAACAGAGACCTGGATGCAGTCTAACCATCTGGAACTAAATGCAAATAAAACCAAACTAATGTTTTTTTCCCCTACCAAAAACTTCATTGACAAATCCACATTTACCATACAGAGCCAAAACACCCTCCTTGAAATTGTTCCCAACACTAAGCTTCTTGGCATCATTATTGATAAACTAAAATTTGACACCCACATCTGCTCCGCAATCAAGAAAACCCACCAAAAGTTAGGTCTCCTCTACAGGCACAGCCGCTTCCTAAGCCCCTCTACCTGTCAAACCCTTGCATCAACCTTCCTACTCCCCTCCCTTATGCATGGTGCCCCTCTTTTCACCAATCTCCATCTTGGCCTATGGTCCAAACTTGAATCCTGCTACCACAAGATCTCCAAATTTGCAACTAGTTCAAAAAACTCATCCCAACACTGCCACTCCCTCCTCACCCTCAACTGGCTTAAACTACCCAACTACCTCAGTTACCTACAACTCACCACTGCCCACAAGCTCATCTTTAAACCTGCCAACTGCCCACCTCTCGCTACTTCCTTAAAACTTTACATTCCCAACCGCTCACTCAGATCCAAAAAACAAAATCTCCTTCAGGTCTACAAACCTGCATGACCTCCTGGCCATCTACTGCTGCCCCACTCCATAGCTAAACAGTAGAACTCTCTTCCACACACCAACGCAACCTACCTAACCATACAAATGTCAAATCTCAGCTACTCTCTCATCTTTCTTCCAAATGGGAATGCCCTTGCCATGCTCCAACTTAACCTCCCCATTCCACCTTGCACTGACTCATCCAAGTACCTCTACTGTTACTTCATCCCACCCAAAACAATCCCTCCCCTAACAAAAACTAATTTTCTCTCTAATATCTATTGTACTATACTCTCCAATCTCAAACATACTATTACCCTCTCCATGCATAATATTTTCCTAACCTACTAATGACTAGTAGCTATATATTTTGAAATGTTAAAACTACAGTTGAGTTTATAATAAAAATATTCACTTTATGTAAATGTTGAAATTTCTGTATTGAATTATGTCTTTTCATTTTTGTAACATTGTGACAAGCCAATTGCAAATATCATGGAGCTTATGTGTAAATGTTTAATTAGCTGTATGAACTATGTCCTTTTGTAGCATGTGAAATGTAACTTGCAATTATTGTGGAGCTTTTCTCCCCGGGCCTCCACTGAAAACGGGTTCTTCTTGGCCCAGCGGACTTCCCCAGTCATCAAACTTAAATAAATAAATAAATATGCCATACCTAATGTAGAATCATCACATAAACCTCTGTGGCATCAAGTGACCAATGGCTAATGCAGTGGAAGTCACTGAGAGGATGTTACTTAGCAATAATAATATCAAAGGCTGTAAGGGACAAATCATCTTTAATATATCAGATAAACTTTAAAGCGCTCTGTAATTAATCAAAGGCACATGCGTAAAATGTTATGGCTGGCTGGATTTGCAAAACTTTATTCTATTGCTTACATTACCGCTTTAAATTATGTATGGGATGCTGATGCATTTCCAAAGAGTCAGTGGGAAGCTTTCTGTCATTGCACTTGTTTACCCCCTCGTATAATTATTTTGCCATAGATAACATGTGTTCTGTAGCATAAACTGTAGTAATGCCCTGCACCTATGCCTAAATCCACCACAGAGTAAGGGGAATTTGGTCTGGGAGTCGGAAACTTCATCTGCTCTTTTCGAATGGTGCCATGGGATCTTTTACATCCACTTGAGCAACCATCAATGCAAATAGATGTCAAATCTAATGGAAATAAAATAATGTATAGTCTGAAATAAGTGCATATTTTTCAATATCAGGCAACCAACAAGTCTTCCTTTAAAACAGCCAAAGGCTCTACTGTCTTCTTTACACTTTCATTAGCGATCCTCCAGATTATTTACTCTCAGGATACACAGCACCAAACTCTGCCCATTAATGCTGCACCAGCAATGGGTCCAACAGCTGTTACTAATGAACCACTTACAGAAAGTCCCTAAACAAACCTATGAATACTTTTTAAGGTACTTTCCTGTGGACTCACATCACCAATGCAAGAGGCTGATCACTTCCCTGCACCTCCTATTAACTCCATGATTGCTGATCCTCAAGCTAAGAAGAGATCCACTGTTGTAGTGACTCCTTTCAAAATGACAAGTTGTCATTCATTGGAACTATGCTCCAACCTAAAGATCTTCTTAGAGATGACAAATCTCAACTTTAACCATTTTATTAATGCTAACTGTATGAGGGGAAGCTTGCATCCTCTTAACTGTTTCACAACCCTCAACATGCTGTTTTACTCTACCTAACCATTGACATGGACAATGTAGCTTAGACGTTCATGATGTATGCCACTGCAACCATATCCACACATTTTATTTTCTGTTAATACTGCTTGTAAAGAAGGCTGGTGATAAACCATTAACCCCAATCCCCTTGGGAAATAGCTAAACAGATTAAGAGGCACTAGCCTTTCCTTACAAACAATAAAAGAAAGTAAATTTTGTGGATATGGTTGACTGGGATATATGTCCAAGGCATGAGTACTGGGCCACAGAGGTGATGAAACACCTATTTTTAGATCATGAAATGTTTTACAGTACAGCTACTTGAACTGTGCCCCAACAAGAGGCCATCATCAGACATACGTTATGGATGCAAAACACACTACTCATAACACTTCTAATGTCTAGAAAGGAAGAACACAGTGCCATCATTGTGCCATTATTTCTCTCCCACTGACTAAAAGAAACAGTTAAATAAATATCAAGATGAGGGGAAAAAACAGCACATGCACTTCTTAACAGGCAATACAGTGGTCAACATTGCTGCTATCTCACAGTTTTGGGTCTATATGACAGTATCAAATGGACTAAATAGTGAATGCTATTTAGTCAATCTGATACTGTCAAAATGTCAAAATAGTGAAGTCACGGAACATCAGGAACAGGGAAAAAATTCAGTGGGCCGTCTTTCGGACTTTGCTATTTCCTCCACTATGGTGTGATCTCAGAGTTGGTATATTTAAGTAGGGGGGTGTGGGAGGCACAGCCCCCCACATCGGGGGTGTGGGGGACGAAGCCCCCCACTTAAATGTGTGTTTAAGGTTTTTTTGGGTTTTTTTCCGGAGCAGTGAATTTTTTCCTTGGGGAAAACATTTGCTGTCCCATTTGCTCGATATTTTGTTGTTTAGATATTATCGGTACGATGAAATAGCGTTCGCTATTTTCATCATACGATAATATAATATAGATGCCACAGTTCTGGTTTTTCTAATCCAGTTCTCAACTAGCATCCACATGGGCTTTTTTCAGATGCTGCAGTTTTATCCCACAACCCAGATTCCAAAGATGTGTAAGAAAAGAGATGAGTATTCAAATTGTCTGTGGCTGTGTATGATGTACATCCTGGGAATAAGTGAGGAATACATGGTTTTGACTTGAAGGAAGAATGACCACCACTGAGTCATTTACATGCACTTAACCCACATTTTTATCAACAAAAAAGGCAGTATAAATATCAGATTATGGAACTATGGGGTAGGAAGCAACATCCCCTTCCAGCCCAAAGAAGGGAGAAAGATTTACCACCTTGAACAAATATTTGTTTTAGTGACTGTATTTGAATTTGACATTGTGACTTTATTTACTTTTTTATCTGAGTTGTTTTTGTAGAATTACAATGGATGCGTTGTTTGGTGTCCCATCCAGAATTAGTTTTTTTTGTGTTGCACTAACTGAGTGCTGATAACCGGCTGTGACTCACACCACAATCCTAAATGAGGAACAGTTATACAAGTGGAATGAGGATCATGCACACTCTAAAGAATGTATGTATAGTGAGGGGTGCAGGTTTTGTAAGAATGTCAAACAGAATGACTCCAATTATAACTTCTAACTGTACATCACAAAAGAAAAAATGAGGTACAAAACAAAAATTTGAGACAAACTCTGCATTATTTTAAAGTACAGTTCTCAGCCTTTAACCTGAAGAAATAGGGACAAAACAAAAAATAAATGGACCCCAAGTTAGAGATGACTTAAATAACGGTAATATTAATTTAAAACGTTTACAGAAAATAAATGTGAATTTAGATGCATTTTCCAAATTAAAATGAGTCTGCAAACGTAATGTTTACTGAATGCAGTCACTTTTCTCCCCAAATGTTCCAGATTAGGTAGGGACTGAACAAAACTTTAAAACTGGGGAAGGTTGAAAGATATGGTTTATAGGTATGCCATATTTTTATAGAGTAAGTGCACATTACAGCTCAGGGATGACGAGTTGAGATACCCCTTTTCTGTCCACAAAGCGAACAGTGTTACCGAAAATAAGGGCTGTTGAAAGGAAACAGCTGTCGCTTTATTTGGGATAATGTTTATCTTTGCAGTAAAATGCTAAAGTGGCTGCTGGAGAGAGGCGGAGAGGAATACCATCAAGAATGGAGCCAGACTGAATATATATTTATCAGAGAATCGCTTAGAAAAAAAGTTAGTTTTTTAAACCACAGTATGTGTACTGCTGTGTAAATTAAACACCTCTGAAGGCAGGTGTACATCATCAAATCTCCTCTGTAAGCAAATAATCTAAAACCTTGTCTTCAACAATACTTCACACACCTTTAATCATTTCAGAAGACACCGCATATTTTAAGACGTGTCCACTTTTTTAAATACTATGCAAGTTATTATGCATGAATTAGGGTACAAATACAAAATGCAATGCTCTGGTCACACCCCCACAAAAACCACCATATTACACCAATTACAACTTTTCTCTACACTATCTATACTATACTATCAAATCATTTCTGGTCTGAAAAAAAAAAAAAACAGAAAAGAAACCTGTGAAAAGGAAATGCATTATGCAAAATAGAGACATCAGTTCCCCTTCCCATTCTCATCTAGCCTTCAGCAAAGCCAGTAACGGTGCTATTCTCAATTCAACGTATGATGTCAGAGGAAGGAGGCATAGCTGAGCTGCTGCGGCAACAATGGTGCACAGCAAGCTGTCAGGGAATCAGTAGGATGGTTAACAGAGTAAAACGAAGTAGAACTGAAATTGTGAGGTGCAGTCACGTCTTGAAAAACAGAGAGTATCTGTACTGGGAAGTCATTTGTGAAGTAGCAGGACCTTGGGGTGAAGTGCAAATGACCAAGAGCAAATAGCCCAATATTAAGTGGGGCGAGTGAACGGGCCTGGCTATATAGTACTGTGTATACTTCAATCTGTCAAATATAGTCCGGTGGCAGGCATCCGTACGAGAAGAGAGGCACATCTGGAAAAGAGACAAAAGTTTTGCAGCAGTGTAAACATCTTTGATTGTAGAAGCACATCTTCTAGCAAACAAGAAACTACATTTGGATACTGAGGCAGAATTGGCAGGTAGGCACTGATGCTGCAGAGAAAAGGGCAACAGTTTTAAGAAACCAGTTCAATTCCCAAGGAACATTTTGACTGCTCTCTCTCTCTGGTCCACGGTAATTAGCTAAGATAACTAATGGTTACTTGCATGGCCACTATAATTATCTAAATCTGGAAATTCTGACTAGTCCCCCCCCATAATAATCTTTAACTGACTAACCGTTTTAATGCTCAGTGAGAATCAGTTTGGGGCTTTTTACCCAACTAGCCTTTTTAAGCGTATCTTAATTGAGTCAAACTTGTTACTATTGTGATGGCTTCCATTACCTGATAAATCTGTAAACTCCGTCACTTTGTTATTTGCTGCCTTAGAACACAGAGCAAGCTGAATCTTACCGTGAAATAAGCATTCAATCAAAACATAATTTCTATATGCAAAGCCATGTAACCGATAACCAGACATAACTAAATAAAGGAAACAACGTTCTAAAACAAAGCAGAAAAAGAAAGAGGAAAGCTAATATTACATTTATTTTATGCACTAATGGTCCCGGATGCTCGGTGCAAAGTACACTAGTTTTGTTTACATGCTGTTTGCATGTGTAATGTTGTAGCAACTGAAGTTTAAGCCCTGCATTTCTGTAAGAATTGTCTGCAAGTTAACCAGGATATTTTGAACTGCAAACTGTATTTTTGGGATAGTTAGCACGCCAAACGTGGCAGTCTCAACTGTACCCTTTTTTGGCACCAAGTTGGTATGCTTCAATAAAATAAAATAAAAATAAAATAATTAGCAAATTTTACCTTAGCAGAGCATATCAGAGTTGTATTTTTCTTTAAAACTAAACAGTCTTCTGTCTCAGGTTAGCGATTATCACAAGCTCTCATCAACTCACCGAAATTACAATGGAAATGCAGTTGGATGAGGATTGTTATAAAAACAAATCATCTGACTGCAACCTCCAGTCGCATCTCCATTGTGCATTAGAAGTGTTTCGTGGCAGGATGACATCACAGGATTGTGTGGAAAAGGATTTCCAATGCCTAAATCTGCCATTGTAGTCTGCTTAAAGATGTTATAACTCCTCAATATCACATTAACCTTTAAGACATATACAAATGCCTTTTTTAACATAGCTGTCATAAGGAATCTGTACTTTAATACTGTAGTACATATTAAACCAAATATGTTATACAGTGGATTCACTTCATAATCTCGAAATACTGAAACATCGAATTTCAGTATCTTGAAACTATGAAACCAAATCCACAAAACACCGAAACTACAAAACCCTGAGCCTAAAACCGCAAAATTCAAAACACCGAACAAACCGCATACACTACACCATACATACACCACAACACCCATATCACAGCATAAACAAACAAAAACTACACACATACACAACTCATACACACATAAGCAAGGAGGCAAGCCCCCATGCACCCCCCACACACCCCACTTATATATAATAACTCCGAGATTGCACAAACAAGAAATAAAAACAAACTCACACACGCATTTTCTCCAGTCCCTCACATACACATCAAACATATCAGCACACTCAAACACACTCTAACCCCCACTCAAATCCCTTACAAAACACTCACTTACCTGACAAAACACCTAGATCCACACATGGCACCGTTTACCATAAACACACAACCTCGAACATCATGTAACGTAAGGCCATAACTGCGAATTCGAAATATTCGAATTCACGATTATGAACTTTTGCTATTTTAAACATTCGGGTTTATAGTCTCAAGATACTGAAATCTGACATTTCAGTATTTTGAGAATATAAATGGCTCCCTATTCAGCACCTTATTTAAAAAATCAGTTAATTTACTGCAGCTTTACTTTTGGAATGTGGAAGTATTAAAAAGTTGAGTAGAGTTTTATATTTCTAGTTTTCCAATGTATGAAAATAGAACATTGAACATATTACCATGACTGTTTATCTATATCAGCTTTGTTTTAACCTGCTAGGATGCTATTGACACACAGGAGCCAGAACCAGGCTCTGCTAAGGTATATCATCTCTGGGACATTTTACAAAATTCCTGAAGCTCCAAGACCAGTCTAAGTGTTTTTTCATTTATTTTCACTTATTTTATTGCATTTGCACTTGCACTTGCCTATCATTTTTATCTGTACCTTATAGCTAATTTAGCACATTTGCACTGTTTTAAAGCAATTTACTGATTAACTGTATTACATTACTGTTTAACTGCATTTCATTGCTGTTTACTGCAATTCATTACTGTTTAACTGCATTTTACTGCATTTCACTACTGTTTAACTGTATTTTTTTCATACTGTGAGTTCTGTTTTTGTCTGTAAGTGATTAATATCTGCTTTTCTGTGAGTTTTACTATGTTCTTAACCCTCAAATTGAGTAGCATAGTCTGGATGCAGGTTTGCTGCATCCAGAGCTGTTTGTTTTTGTCTTCTGTGTTTCTGGTAGCCATGTTGTGTTGGTAGGGGCCTATCTTCTCTGCTAGTGAGATTAGCAGGGCTGCCTGGACCTTGTCTGGCACAAGCTGATTGGTAAAGAAAGCAGGGGCTAGCAGGATTGGCTAGATTTCTGTGTTACTAGAATCTTCTATTTTTTGTGGTATTTAAACCCCATGTTTGAGCTGGTTTGGGCTTGTTTGCACATCATGTATGGAAACTGCACTGTTTTTAACCCATTGCAAAGTATTCCAGCTACAAATTTTCTGTTAGTAGCACTTGTGTGATCACCTAGTAGTACTCATCTTAGACCTTCCACCCTTCCACCCCCTTAGCTCTCTCTGGCCTCTCTCCCTCAGATTTTGACAAATGTGGATGGACAATTTCCTATGGTTCCTCCTGCCAGTCTGGTTGATATGGGCATCCTGAGACAGTGTAGCAACTGTCTTATGTCCACAGACAACCCTCTACTGCTACCACCTAGGAACACAATTTGTGAGAAATGCAATTACATTAAGAACCTAGAGTCTATGCCTTCTCCCTCACAAGCCAGTATAACTGGCACTGAGGAGGTTGTCAACACAACCACCACACCTCAAACACCACCCACACCTACACAACACACCCCCATATATGTAGAGATCCTCAACAAAAACATACCCAAATAAAAGAGACCTCTGAGGCAAAAACACACAAGAACTCCACTGCCCATCACACCACACATAGTCCACACACCTGTGTCTCACAGCCACTAAGGCCTAACCATAAACCCAACATATTAGTCATAGGAGACTCCATTGCGAGACACACAGATGTGCCCCTCACCAGGGTGGATAAAGGAGAAAGTCATGGTTAGTTGTTTGTCAGGTGCCAGAATCCACCATATCACCCAGGCACCCAGGTCTTTCAACAACAACTACTGTTATGACTCTGTCATAGTCCATGTTGGCATGAATAACTTGAGACGTATCTCCTTGGACTATATGATCGAGCTCACTGAATATGTGTCTCAGGCAGGTATGTTCCTAGCCTAAAGCAGCATTCTACTGTCACCCAGAATGATGATTTAATACAAACAGAAAATGATTGACTTTAACAATTGGCTTAGTTTCTGGTTTCATTGCAAGGGGATACAGTACCTGACAGCCTGGGAAGACATGATCGACAGACTACAATGCTTTGGCAGAGATTGCCTGAATCTGTCTCCCTTGGGCTTCAGGCTTCTGGCAAAGGCTCTGCCTCCCCTATAGTGCCTTTGTTTAGGCAATGCCATGAGGTCAAAACTACCAACATGAAAATATCCTCAAAATGCAAATTAAAGGTCATGCTGCTAAATGCTATGAGTCCAAACATGAAACTGCACTCATTGCAAGCATTCTTAACCCTGGAATAAGCTGACATTTGTGCAGTCACAGAAACCTGGTTCAAAGCTGTGGAGAGCACCCCAGCCATACCAGGTTACTCATCCTATCATTCATTCAGACCCCAAGCTGTGGGGCACCCCAGCCATAGCAGGTTACTCATCCTATCATTCATTCAGACCCCAAGCTGTGGGGCATCCCAGCCATACCAGGTTACTCATCCTATCATTCATTCAGACCCCGAGCCATGGGCAGCAAAACAAAAGGAGGTGGAGTTGCAATATATATAAAAGACATACACACCTCTAGGCTGGTCAAACAGTATGATACTCAGGAAACACTCCAGGTGCAGCTAACCATTGACAAGACCCCTATTCAAATCATAGCAAGTTACAGGTCCCCAACTTTGACTCAAGATGCCCAGTCCACCTATCTAGACCTCTTTGAGTCTATCAGGATTCACCCCTTTACCCTGATCCTAGGAGACATTAACTATCCAACCATAGATTGGAAGAACTACTCATGCCAAAACACAAATGCCCAGAGATTCCCTGATTTTGCCAATGCAAATGTCTTGGACCAGCTGCTCGACACCCCCACAAGAGGTGTTAATATCTTGGACTTGGTATTAACCAACATGAGTAACCACTGCAGCATCCCTACAGTGTCATCCTCCCTGGTAAGATCCGACCACAAAGCAGTCACTTTCAAAGTCACCATTGCCCCCGACCCCCCCCCCCCCCCAGCTAGGTTCAAACAAAGAAAAACCTTCTCCAAAGCTGAATACAACCTCCTGAGGGAAGGTATAAACAGTTTCACAGCCCCCTCCCCCTCCACAGAAACTGGCACATATGTCCAAACCTACACCAAAGTACTATATGAGCATTTATATAGCTGCATGGAATCAGGAATACCTGACAGGACAAAAGCATCCTCCTCAAGGAAGAGTAAACCTGTCTGCTGGACAACTACAATAAATAAACTCTATAATAAAAAGAAAAAGAAATGCTGTCCAGGACCAAGAAGGAGCAGGTGCCTAATTGGAAGCAATTTCTGCTTAGCCTGAACAAGCAAATAAGAGCACTAGTGAAATCCTCCAAAGCAAACTTTGAGTCCAAACTGGCCACATCTACTAAAGACAGTAATAAGGCCTTCTTCACATATGTCTGCAGTCTCAAAGGAAGCACTCAGATCTACTCAGAACTGGTGGTCAAAGACACCAAATACACAAATGCAGTAGAAATAGCCAATCTGTTCACAGACAGGTTCAGTGAAAACTTTGCATCTATATCATGTTATCGAAAGTTTACTTAATCGAATCAATAATGGTCGAACTTTATTGATCAATTAAGTAAAACATCGAATAATGTAAAAAAAAAAACAAATTAAAAAAAAAAAAAACTAAATGGTGTAGGTGGGGGGGGGCAAGCCCCCTTGCACCCCCACACCTCCCTACTTAACTATACCAAGTCCGAGACCGCACTACATTGAGGTAAACGGAAATATCCCCGTATGGAGAGTTCCGTTTACTTGCACAATGTTCTTCACTTTTGATATTGTCATGCCAACAATATCAGACTCAATATTGTCAGCTTACGACAAAGTGAAGTAGGCCAGAAAACTTCACCCCTCTGCCCCCTCCCCATCAGTAAATCAAAACATGCCCAGCACCTCCCCCCTCCCCTTATCTCTAGGGAGCAAGTCATCACTGCCCTCTCAAAGGCAAAATATACAGCCTCCATGGGACATGATAACATCCCAGTCTGCATCATACATGAACTCAGGTACTCAGGTAGGAACTTGAAGCACAATTAAGCACCCTATTCAACCAAAGCCTGGGTACAGTACCTGCTTTGTCCCAGCCAAGTTGGGTACAGCCACACAAAGGAGAGTCCACTGATCCAGGAAATTATAGACCCATCAGCCTAACTAGCTTGATCAGCAAGGCCATGGAATGGATTATCATGGACTTCATTAACAAGGACATTGACGGCCTCCAAACAGTCAATCCCACACAGTTTGGTTTTGTCAAGGGGAGGTCATGCCTGTTAAATTTGGTTGACTTCTTTTAGACAGTCACCAAAGCTACAGACAAGGGGAAGACGATGCCTATCTTGACCTGGCCAAAGCCTTCGATACTATTCCCACTCGGGTATAATAGATAAACTTTCTCAACTAGGCATCAGTCTGTATGTTATCAGATGGGTAGCAAACTGGCTCACTGATAGAACCCACCTAGTCAAAATAGGGAAAGACACCTCAAACAGTAGATCCGTAATGAGCGGTGTACCCCAGGGATCGATCTTGGGGCCTCTGTTGTTTGGGATATACTTTTCTGAGGTGCAGGCCAAAACCAGTGGGCTATGGCTGACAAAGTCTGCAAATGACTGCAAGCTGGGCACTGTCATCAATTCCTGTACTGATGTGAACATCCTCCAAGAGGGTCTCACCCAAATAAAAGCCTGGTGCCAGAAACATGCCTTCAAACTGAATGCCAAAAATGCATCATCATCCTCTTTGAGGAGAGTGACATCTCCACAAATTATCACATTATTAACAAGGTCCTAAGCACACAATCTGTCATGATGGACTTGGGCACCCAGGTTCATAGCAAACTGACTTTTGACCACCATATTGCATCCGTTGTACGGAAATATTTCTACATGGTCCACCTCATTAGTAAGGGTGTCTCATCCAGCAACAAGGAGGTCATAACATCCCTGTATTCTTCCACAGAAAAAAATGCACCAAAAGGACCATGGAAAACTCCTTTTAATGAATAAAAGCAAATAAAAGACCAGTATACAGTCCAAATACACACTGTATACTGGTCTTTTATTTGCTTTTATTCATTAAAAGGAGTTTTCCGTGGTCCTTTTGGTGCATTTTTTCTGTGGTTTTGGTCTGTTGAGCACCAGCACACCTTCATTTGGTTTTTATCCCTGTAGTCTTCCCTTATAAGATCCATTATTGAGTACAATGCCCCTTTCGGCATGTACCTCACAAAGCACATGCAACAGCTGGAAAGACCACAGAGGTTCCTCACTACGAGAATCCAAATGCCTCAGACATCTACCCTACACAGATAGGTTAAAAGCCCTGCCTCTCTACTCAGTGTCATGCAGACTCCCTAGAGATAACCTCTGTCTGGAATACAAAGCAATCTCAGGCCCCACCTTGATGGGACTACTGCATATCCGCATGTCAAGCTCCACTTGAGTAAGCTGCATGCGCAACCTCAACCTGTTCTGTGACATCAATAGGATTTGTTGGAGGGACAAATTTTTGTCCCAGAGACTCCCCTTATGTGGAATAGGCTCCCTCTACACATCAAGCAGAGTACCTGATTAACCATTTTTAAGCACAACCTGGATAACTGGATGGGGAACAGAAAATAGACTCCTGGGATTCCACCTGTGTCTCTGCCTGACAGGGGCATTGGTTGCTGACTTGTCAGAACATGGGCTAAATTCTTGGCTAGGCTTGTAAGGGCCTCAGGGCCAATAGCCTAGTAAATTCCTATGATCCTATGATTCTTTGAATAAGGCAGCTCTTGGTAAAACATGCTGCTTTGTTGAATTTTGTTAATACTGTCAAGACCCATAGAAAAGACCGGAAGCCTATTCTCCACCATCATCCTAGACGGATCAAAAGTTTTTGATACTGTCTCCCACAAGAAACTCTTACATAAACTCATCATTGAGGATCACCTACTCTTCACTGCAGAGAAGTGAACAAGCAGAGAACAATCGATGAAATGGAAAGATGATTTCTCCACCTTCTTGCCTGAAACTACTGTTGTCCCACAAAAATCTATGCTAGGCCCCATACTTTCAACATATTCATGAATGACCTGTACACTGCTACAAGAAATGCTACACTGGTTCAATACACTGATGACTGGACCCAAATCTTCACTGCCAAATCTATCTCTAAACTCCCAAGACCTTAGCCAGTATTCCCCTGTACCAATTTAAACATGGCTAAATAACTCACAACTACTAAACTCTAAAGAAAGAACTAAATTACTGCTCCTTACCCCAAATACATCTCTACCAAAACAACCTTTTTCACTGACATCTCTGCTAACAATGCCATGATAGAACAAGTAAACCACACAAAATTACTGGGTATAATAGATGACCAGTTGAAATTCAACCACCATGTATCACATATGGTTAAAAACAAAAATCATCAAAAACTAGGTACAATATACAGAGTAAAACCCTGCTTCACTGGCATAGTGAGAAGGTGTATAGCCTCTACTTTTTTACTACCATCTCTCCTCTATGCTACCCCAATCTTCAGTAACATTTAAGTCTCACAGTTAACCAAACTTGAGCAATGTTACAATGAAATAGTCACATTTACAGTAAACTATAACAATAGAACACACCACTGCCTAGCCTTCAGAGAATTAAACTGGTTAGAACTACCACATCACCTAGCTCTTTCTCAACAAACTACAATACACAAACTTTTCTATAAACCAGAAAACTGTCCAGCCCTTAATAACTTAATACAACATTACCTCCCAATAGAATTTTACACTAGAGAAAAATCACTAATCACTCTAAGTCATCTAATACTGGGGGTGACTCAAATTTTCAAGTAGTGTAGCTAAACAATGGAACCACATCCCACTACCACTGAAATCCATTCAGAATGCAAACTCATTTAAAAGACAAGAAAAACGTACCCATCCATATCAATGTATCTGCTTCTGTATATCTCCAGGATAAATGCCATTGCTGTCTTCAACTTGCCATATCGCCAAGTCATTTTGATTCATTCAGAATACTGTGCACCACAACCAGGCTTCACCAGTACCTGAATGGTTTTACTAGCATCTCCCCATGCCTTTGCTAAGAAGGTTTTTTGACTCAATCCACTCAGACAAACCAGGTAAACAAAAGGAAAATAACAGAAAAATGACACCAGATAGACTACTGTCTCCTGCAAGCATGATGACTGAGATTCCACTTATGACAGCTGCAGATATAAAGACTCAAAATTCAAGTTCTGGAAGACATAAAAACATGGTCAAAATAGTAACAGCAGCAACAGACATGCAGCTGCACCAAAAGCCAAGAGTGGATGATCTGAATCTGCAAATTATTATTTTGCATATAATGGTGGCTACAGCAACCTTCTCCGTTTATGCAGTACATCCCTTGTGTCCTTCACCCCTGAGCTCATTCAAGTCAGAATGCCACTGTCAAAGCCCAACATCTCCCTGTGTAACATCAAATACATTTCAAAAACTAGCCTCTAACTGTAGCAACAGCAGTCATGGCATTTGTTTCACATTCTCACCACCCACTGCTGAGTACTCACAACAAAGTAAAGAGTGCAGGAGTACCTCAACACTTATGAATTGGAGCAGACTATGTGCATAAAGCCTTGGGTACACACAGGTACAGAAGAACTGTCAGACTGGCAGTCCTACATTAATAAAAATGTACATGTGTTTATACATTACATACCTGGTGATGCCTGAAGAGCCAGACTTCCCATCAGCTTTCAGCACATTCACTCTTTCAGGAAGGTGCTTGTTGTCCATTGGCTGTTAGGAAGTTACTACATGAGGAAGTGGCTCATGTGAGTCATAAGACAAGGGATACTTCAGGAAGTCAACTGACAGTGCAGGAGGTTGGTCAGGAAGTGTTTTGTTGCATGTTGACTGTCAGGGCAGAGAAACGTTTTGGAAGATTCTATAGATCAGTTTGAGAGTTAACAATAAGTTATCAGCCTCTCTTAGATCAGACTAAGGTCAGGATAAATGAGCCCCCATCTGAACCATCTTTTCTAATCACAATGTAACATCTATATGCTATAGTGTAATCTGACTCATATAAATTGGAAATATGAAGAACTTGCGAAGATGTCGCATTCCTCAGCTACAGTAAAATCACTTCCTTGTAATCCACAAAGAACACACTGCAAACCGAGGTGGCTCAAAAGTATGGACACAGCACACTTGGACCCATAATTCATGATAAAAAGGTTGCTTTAATATTGAAATGTTGATAAAAACAAGTAAAAGATAAGTGTGTTTATCTTCTTAATGAAAACTTCTTCAGATAAAACCCTTTTTGAAAAATTGAGTCCATATATGCACCAATCTAAGGACGAGCAATAGATCACGTGAATGCCAAGCCTCCAGTGATATCATGCTTCCTTTGGGAGGATTTAAAGAGGATTTTTGAAGATTTAAAGGGCCATGCAGGTAGAAAACTGACAAGAATTACAACAAAATTAAAGCTAGTTTATACATGTGCTTCTGATTTTTTATATACTAATAATTTACTGACAACATATTGCAGCCATCACCTTTCTAAAGATTTCAGTTTTAAAATGCAGGTGATGGATATTTGATTATTCAAACCAGGCCAGTTCATGGCATTAAGTTTCAGTTACCAGGGAAGTTCACATTTTTGAAGACTGAGCATCCACAGCTCCCCCCCCCCCCCCATCTGACAGGACAAATTGTTCTAAAACGAAAAATTTAAAGGTGCGATCAGGGTATTCCATGGTGTATTTGGAAAGAGCATTGGTGTCCTTTTTATCCACTTTATCATGTGTGCTCATAAATTCTGTCATGTAGACATCTTTCTGCCTTACCAACATGAAACCCTTCACAGTGTTGGCATTATTCCCCAGTTCTTGTAGTTCATCAACAATACCACAAAATTTCTCCAATTCACACACTAAGTCCATGATACCCATACAGCATGTCTAGATGTTTGGCTCAAAAAGGACAATATTAGTAAAAGATTTACTTCTTAAATTTATCAGAAAGAAACCTACTCTAACAAATTTCTCCACTACACAAGTGCACATCCCCGAGTGCAGAAGAGAGTAGTCGTCAAAGGCCAATCCGTCCATGCTGCCCGAATGATCACAGATGAGGAAAGGTTTTGGGATGAATGCGACCTGTTAAGGGACATATTCTTGAAATGTGGATACCCCCTTACTTTTATTAATGAATTAATGATCGAGGTCATGAATAAACATGAAAGGAAGCACTTTGTACCCATCCTTGGGGCAACAGTGCAAAATCATATTAGTCCATCGGTTATGGGTAAACAAACTTCCACACATATCACTAACAGGAACAATAATTATAAGAATTCCTTTATTACAGTATTCCATCTCTACAGCTACCATATTAGAAGCATATTTACTAAAAATTGGAATATTTTGACAAATGACAATCATATTAGAGAACGTGTAGGTTTGATTCGAAGCATTGTTTCTAAGAAGGGGCAAAACCTCAAAGCTTTATTTGAGAAGAAATCAGTACAACAATCAACGCACTTTGTGATGGCAAAATGTGGCTGCTGCCCATATTGCAAGTATATTTTAACTGGTAATCTGTTTGTCATTAATGGTGTCCAGTTTAGACCCCCAAAAATATTTTAATTGTAATTCTACTAAAGTCATTTATTGTGCTCATTGCCAACACTGTGAAGGGTTTTATACTGGTAAGACAGAAAGACGTCTATGTGACAGAATTTAGGAGCACACATGAAAACCCGAAAGATACAACAACATGACATTACAACTAAAAAGGATAGCAATGCTCTTTCCAAACATACATAAAATCACTTCCTGCCTTGGAAGCTGTTACATTTGTGGCCCATATATTTAATGAAGGAGATCCATACCATACCTAGACACATAGACAGGAAATGCATAACTCCTTCACACATGGGTCTGTTTACATGCAGACCTGAAGTGGATGCTACTTTTGAAAGCTGCAGCATGACAGAACACGACACATGCTTGCATTAAGGTGAGTAACGAAAGAAGGAATTATTATGTGTTAAACAGCCCACAGTTATGCCTCTATTGGCCTGACAATTATTAAACTCCAAAAGCTGAGCAAAAATCAGATGTTGCAGTGTATCATACAGCAAAGCTAGACCATTCCTGAAAAAAAAAAAACATAAAATAATAGCAGCTGGTCTTTAAAATTTGCATTATGCATATTCTGTGAGACATACTGGGTACTTCCAGAAGTATGGATGCATTGTAAAAGTGCCTTAAAAGACAATCCTGGAATGAGATTGTTAGGAATAATTTCCTGTAGCTCATGCTCGTAACAGGTTTAAAGGTTCCAAGGTATATTGTGCAGTTATTTAGTAAACTATGTTTAAAGGAAAAACTGCCTTTTGTCTTAACCAGTCAGTGAGCACAGGAAGTAGGCCTTCTCCCATTACTGACATCTTAAAGAGGGCTTCAATGTAGTAATGCTGCATTGATATAAATATGTAGAACCCCTGTCCTTGATTAAGGTCTACAGCAGCTGCCACTCAGAATTCCTCACTGGTACCAGCATACCATAAACTAGTTCTTATCAATGCTGAAGCTGGAGGTGGTTGTTGGGGCAGGGTATATCTCCCTAATCTGACCACTGGTTGGACATTACTTGAGAATCCTGAACTCTGGAAGAAATAGCTCAAGGACCATGCATGTAAATTTGCGTAAACATCTTCTTACATTCATATTAAGATATCCTACTGACTGCACTCCAAGCTCTCCTAGCCAGGAAGAAGTTAATATTGTAATTAGAAACGAGCATATGACCTGCACCCTCATAGTAGTGAAATGCATGGTTCATTTACAGGTTTTTCACAGTTTTAAAACAAACAGGAGATTTGGAAATCTTATTTGGATGGAGAAAAACCTTATAGCAAGATACCTCACAAATGACAAAAGCAAGGAGTCCTGTCATTCAGTTTATAAGTTGATCCACTCCATATTTTGGTAAACAGTACAAGATTGTCTTAATAAGCTGTTTTCCAACATTATTTACATCTGATTAATTTTCTTGGTCTTCCTGTTCAGCACTTCACTAACATTTGACTTTCCACTCCTTCAGACACCCCCTTCTGTTATTGTTGTCCTCAGGAATCATTATGCTACTTAACTTTGTGTAAGTGGGACTTTTGACACTTTCCTCTATGCTCATATTATTGAAAAATTAGACAGACACCGCAAACCCTTACACTGTCCTTTGGACTGCAAATTGTTTATCCAACAGATCTGAAGTTGTGAAAGTTGCCTGTATCCTTTCCAAATGCTGGACCTTCTCCCGTTTGATATTTAATCTCCAGACATCCAAGCCAACATCCCAGAAGTCTGTTGACCAGGTTTTCTAATAACTGCAAGCTGGACACTATTATCCACTGACACTAAACAGATCCAACAAGGACTGGAATATGCACATAGCTGATGTACTGAAAATGGTGCCAATCTAAATGCAAGAAAGTACAGCACAGTCGCATTTAGCAAAAAGCTGCTCCCACCCTATGCAATATAAGTGATGCTCTTTTTCTGACAGATATGGTAATAACAGCCCCAGGTACTTATATGCATGTCTCTCTCTCTCTCTCTCTGTCATTTGACTATCATGTTTCCACCATAGTCAAGAAATCCTTCTATATAGTTAATTTCCCAGGAAGTATCCTTATGATCCAAAAATGTCATCATACATTTGCACTTTTCCCATACCAGACTCATCATCAAATACAATGCCCATTTGCGTAAGGATAAATCTAAGCATATCATTCAACTGGAAAGGCCCCACAGATTTCTAACACAGAAAATTAAAGGTCTTAAAACATAGCTCTCAACCTCTTGACCCAAAAAATCTGGACAAAACCAAAAATAATGGGGGGGACAAAGCCCCAAAAATAGGGACAAATTTTAAATATCACTCTTATAAATTGCTAGAATGAAAAGTCTTGTGTTACCATTCATTTTCTGAAGGATATGGAGTCTGAAACTCAAATGCATGTTAGTAATTTAGTGAATTTAATCCTTAATGATTTGCCACAAAATTCCAGAAAACCAAAGATTTTTATGAGGAATAGACCAAAAATATGAGGCAAAAATCTTGGCATTCTGGGAACATCTAGACAGTTGAGAGGTATGTAAAATCTTCAATTATCCTAATACATTAGTATGACTTTTTATTTCCTGTAGTGTACTTTGTGCTCAAACTAACTTATGTCTTATGGCTTTTTGAGCCATGAAAGACTGAATTCCAATTCTATTTGCCTCCTGTTTCTACCTAGTGTCTCTGCAAGCACTTGCACTAGGTAGCTAAATCTACATAAAAAAAAATAAAGAACACAAGCCAGAGAGGCAGGATCCTAACTCAATATATTTCCAGCATATGTAATAATTCCCCGGCACAGGTCTTACATAGCTCTAGTTAGTCTACATTTGATAATGGATGGATAGAGACAAATTTACACCAGGGTGGATTATCATGTATTGCTCTTGGGGGGGGGGCACTACTAATTGTTGAAAAGGGTGACAAGAACTTTAAGTGTGGAGGGTTTTGTGTTTGTGAGGGCAGATCCAGGAGACCTGTTGTTACTTGTGATTTGATCTGAAATTGTAGTTATGAAATGGAGATTGTGGATATAGATTGAGGTTGTGATAGTGTTTAGCTTTAGTGTAATTGTAATGTGAATAATACAAGCAAAAGAAGACAGTGCCTAAGCATGGTTATGAGCAATGTATTTTGCTGTTAGGCTTTGGTCAGTAGATTTGATACAATGGCATATTTTTAAGAAAGTAATGCTATTAAAGATATGAGTTATGTGACCTGTAAATAAACTAATAATGTATTCTCATTGCTAAAGTCTCATGGCTGCATAAGGGAAACATCAACACATCTTCTCTAGAGCTGTAGAAAATCATGGGTCTGGAATACCAAAAACAGTTTCATAACCAGTCTCTCAGTGCGAGGGAAAGGACTTATGGCAGAACTAGATATGCATAATCTGTTCTCTTCTGCTACCACAACACCCTTCTGAACTTCCTTTGATTTATTGAGAAATATCATACAAATGATTCATGCAGCACATTTTATTGTCTTTCATTTTATGTTTTTCATAGACTGCCTCAACAAGTTATTTTAGGATAGGACAAGCCCCTAGCTCACAAAATGCAAAATATCTACATTTCTGTAGTGTCTTGTGAACATAGACACTTATCAATGGATAAATTGCCCTTTATTTCAAACAATGACTTTACAATCAACTTCACCAGAGTTAAAAGCACTTAATACATTCTTCACTTCATTTCATATCCCACTGCGGTAGCGTTGTCGCCTCACAGTAAGACGTTGTCCTGTTCGATTCTCAGCTAGAGCGTCTTCTGTGTGGAGACATGCGTGAATGGGCATACCTTCATTGAAGGTTGTGCATCAGGTCTGGCAACTCGGCACGTAAAAATCTACTGCCAATCATTAGCGGACCGGAGTTCCGCTGTGGCAACCCCTAACTGGGAAAAGCCGAAAGACACAACAACAACAACGAGTTAAAAAAATGACAGAACTATATCACATCAACATCTTAATAACTGAGTTGTTCTATACTCAGTCGTTTAAAAAACAATATTATTTATAGGCTGACATGATCACATGAACAAGATCCCACAGTATAAATACCTGCCAATAGACCTTGAATTGTCATAGTATAAACCATTGTTGTTATCCCATCTTTAATGGAAGTTCTTCTGCCCTGACCAACTCTGTTATTAAATTGCTTAATTCCTTTATTCAGGAGAGATCAGTCTTCATTCATTTCTGAATTATTAGCTTTTCCCCTAGCAATAGCAGGGTTCCCATTAAAGTTTTTTCTTGTTTGGTCCAGGTTCCTCTGTCAGGAACTGCCAACAGTTACATTATAGGGGTTAAGGAGACTCTTCCTGGTTAGATGTCTTCTAAAAGGTTTTGCAGATGATCCAAGCCATGGTGTACAGGGCTAAAGCCCTGACAATGGCATGGGCAGCCTGGGTTCAGTTAACAGCTCAGGCATGGCAGAGGAGGGAGGAGCATGTCTATTTCTAGACATGGTTAGAGAGACATATGAGGACATTGTCCCAAGTGATAATAGGCAGGGGACATTGGCTGAGACACTACAGAGGTGGGACAATACACCGCATGTCTCCATTGTACATCTGCCCATTGGACATTGCAGGCATGCACAAGGAAACACAGGGAAGTTAGGGCTTCAGTTAAATGGTTGGACAGCACAGTGGTGCAGCGGTAGCATTGTTGCCTCACAGCAAGAGGTTCTCTGGTTTGATTCTTGGCTGGGTTCCTTCTGTGAGGAGTCTGCATGTCCTCCCTGCATTCGTGTGGGTTTCCTCCGGGTGCTCCGTTTTCCTCCCACATTACAAAGACATGTGTCTGGAGCATTTCTTCCTGGGCCTCCACTGAAAATTGGCTTTGTTCCAAGTTGGACTTTCCCGGTTAACAAATGTTAAATAGATAAAAAAAAATACCTCTTTGCAGCAATATGATTCTGCACTAGGAAACCTTGATCTCCTCACTGGCCCCAAGCATAGGTCGACTAAGTCAAGGGATGAAATAAGAGTCAGGTACACCAAGTGGACAATGAGAAGTACATGTAACAACTGGTGGTCAGCTGTGGGGATGAAAAAGAATGGAAAAAAAAGGTTTGGTAGATTGTTTTCATATAGCTCAAATTTCAAGCTTTTCCAAAATGCATGTCACCAAGTTCCCTTAGAACTATCTTGACATTCACAACATTGCCCAGAGGCAGCAGGAAACATGTTTTGGAGTTTATTTGGCATATAAAAATGCTTCTTTTGACATTTCTGGCAAATATCCAAAACTTTCTGTAACTGGTGAAATTTCTTTAGCATGTATATATCCACCCCCACTGGGCATCTGAGATTTCCCCAGCCTCTTTTCCCACTGTGTCTCCTATTTCTGTTTTTTTACAGTTCTGTAATCAAGGATAATATACTAAACAATTGACTAGTAAGCTTGGCTAGTGATGCACCAACCATTCCAAGGGAATGGTAAAGTCAAATGCTTGCAACTTCAGTTTAATGCATATTCGTATAACACACTGAGTTCTTTAGAAGTAAATCTCTGCTTGAATATGAATTAAGTTAAGAAGGCATTTGCCTCTTCAAGCAAGTCTGAAGATGCCCTAACCCATCTCTGCCTACCAACATTGAATTATGGAAGACAACCGCCATCTTTATGCCTTAATCTTAACATTTCTCAATAACCAGTTTTGTGCTTCAGTTATTTTTGCCCAAAGCTATGAGACTCTAGTTCTCTTTTTAACCCACAAAAGAGAGCCAGGATCTACTTCAATATGTGTAACTTCTCCTTTCTTATTACCACTTCATATTACCGTTACTTTGCTGTTATTGACAAATACTTTTAGTTGTTCTCCTTTCTGGTAATAAAACATTAGGAAGACCAGTCTGTCTCAATATTTGAAGTATCCAAACTTCCAAGGTTACTTTAGGTTTGGCCTGTCCCCATATAAATGCCAAATGTCCTGGAAGAAAGAGCTGTCTGGGTTCAGCGGTATAACTTGGAAAGAATAAACTGACTGAGGCAAAATAAACATCTGAATCACCTGACTCCTCTGAGCCAACTCCAACAGCTTCCATTTCCTTAACCAATCCTTTATTTAAATTTCCTATAATTAACTTTAAGTGACTCCTCAAGAGCTGATACCAAGGTATTTCACATCCCTTGGATTCAAGGCCCAAACAAATCAGACTTGATACACTTAGAGGAAAAAAAAACCTTGTTTACCATTTCTTTGCATGCGGTGGGTTTGTCTTGTGCCCATTCAGGTATTTACCGTAACCAGATGTTCCTTCATTTTTTGGCTTGAAATGATAATTCAGCCTATGACTGCCTTAAACTGCAGGAGAACCTGTCAGAAATTTAGAAGTCCTGGGTTTAACAATTTGAGTTGTAGCCCACTGCAAGTGACAACAGTAATAAAGCACAGAAAGTAAAGTGTGACATTGCTTCCTCATATTGCAGATGATTCATAAATTCATAGACTGTTACTAGGCTAATGATCTAAGGGTCCTTTCTAAGTCTAGCCAGGTTTTACTAAAAGAAGGATGATGTCTTGCATCCAAATAGGACATTGAGGGCCAGGCACTTATAAGCTACCTCTGTCCATAATGGACATGGATGCTAGGCCTGTTGCAAATTTCCTATTCCCCATATACTTGTCTAGGTTGTGCTTAAATTGAGTAATAGACAAACCCAGCTTCACATGGATGGGAAGCCTGTTCCATAGGAGGGGCAATCCCTGGGACACATATCTGTCTCTCCAGCATGTTCTGTTTAAGTCACAGACAAAAATTCAGATCCTTAGACCTTGTATTTCTGGAACTTTTTGAATTAAGTGTGGGGTTTGTGGATGCGTTGTGAGCCAGGCACAGATCATCCCTCAGCAATCTGTAGGAGACAAAGTAGAGGGAAGGGGCTTTAAGGCACTCTGCATAAGACAGGTTTGTTATGCCTTGTATTCTTTTTGTACTGAAACTTTGAGTTGCTCTAGTTGCTGCAAATGCCTGGTCTGTTACATAGCAAAGGGAGCACTGCACTCTATGAGTGGTCTAAAGAGGAGTACAGTGGGATAATGATCTCTTTGGACCTAGATGCCATGCCCTTACTTGCACAAACTAAAAGGATTTCCTCACCACTGTGGCCATGCGGTGGTTGATGGTAAGCTACTGTCTACTTGCGTACCCAGATTCCTGACCAGTGGGTTGACTCTTATCAACATGGTAATTAGCCAGGATGGTTGATTTCCCAATGGGTACAATTATGCATTTCATAGCACTGAAAAAAACATCAAGATATTTAGACCTTTTCTCTCTGTGTTGAGGACAAAATCAGTTTAGCACACTGAAAGTTAAAATCCAGGTGCTATGTAAGCTAACAAAGAATGTTGTTTGCTGCCCGACTGAAAGAACTCCAGCTCTATTCAGTCGCTTACCGCTTGCTCAGAGGTGACCTTTGCCTAACATACAAGGCCATGTCAAACCCAGATTTGATGAATATGCTTCACCTCAAAAAATCTAGATCCGTCAGAGCCACAAGGGCGGGAGACTTAAACCTTGACACGGCTATTAATAGGACGTGCTGGAGGGATAGATTCATCACCCAAAGACTCCCTATGCTGTGGAACAAAATCCCGGTATATGTGAGGCAGAGCACCTCGCTGGCCTTGTTCAAGAGAAATCTTGACCAATGGATGGGAGATCGCAGATATACCCCAGGGATTACCTCAGTGTCACTGCTCGACAGAGGCACAGCAAAATAATGGGTATAGTTCCCCATACTAAAGGGGTGGCGTAAGCCACAAAACTATGGGCTAGGCTTGTAAATGCCCTCGGGCAGATAGCCTAGTATGAACCTATGAACCTATGAACCTATGTACTCTATGTCAGACAATTACTACAATCCAGGAGGCACAAGAGACTATCAGTGTACGTATAAGTGATGTCTGACTCATGACAAATGACTGTGAATTTGAAGAGCTATGTGATTTATTAGAGAGAAAAGTGTGTGTGTGGCACAAATAATGACCACATCAGATGGGGGCTGCTAAGTGAATCACAATTCACATTCTGGCAGTTAACACAGAAAATTAAGGCTCTAAGCTGTTCATGAGTTGCTTCCTGTAGTCAGTAGTACAGGGTTTCCTTCCACCTTAATTTGCCTTCTCTGAACAAGTCACTTGACCAAACAGTGCTCCAGGGTCACCCCTGAAAAGGCACATTTGTGTCCAGTGGGCTTATCTGATTGACAAATGTATCAAAAATATATATATATATCACTTGAAAAAGCCATAGGTGTGATATGTGTGACTGAACTTCCAAACGAGCAATTAAAATCTTTAACTGATAGTACAGATGCGTCTAAAACTGACACAGAACCAGAAAGTAAAGTGAAAATAAAATCTGAGTTATAAAAATAATAAAAATAAAAACTGACAAGACACCATGTAGCCATAAAACTAGTTGTTCATGGTGGCATTTAATAAATTAGCAACAAAGAACCACATCCAATACACTATTGGCTGTAGGCATGAAAAGAAGTAATATAAAGCAAAGAATAAAGTTTACAAGAAATGTAATACTGTTGACTATTATGCAAGCAAGTAATTTCAGACAAAAAAGAAGTAATACAGAATATGAATGCACTAAAAACTGGCAAGATCTATAGTCAAAAATGCTTGAGTACAGTGGCAATGGCATTGTGAAAATTGAAAAGTTCAAACCAGTGGTCATGAAACAATAAAGTATCACCAGAAGTCTAAGAAACATGTTTGAGAAAAACATCTGTTCAGAGGATGTGTCAAATCTGTTGTTTAAGCTTGACAATGGAGCAGAGTATAACATTATGTCCCAGTTTACCTTTAGAGGTTTGGCTTTAAACTCCAAGCTAAGTGAGTCTCCATGTGTACTTTTGCCTTATTCATGGCAGAAACTGTGCACTGTGGATAAATCTACTTAAACTGTGTTTACAAAATGAAGTGTAGAAATACAGTTTTCAAATACTGTTCTAGAAACTGCTTTAAAGCAAGCTATTATACTTGGTGAAACTGCGTGTATGCCTGGCTCTGGGCACGATTAAGAGAATTTCAGCTGTACAAAACACAAATGGTCATACAAAATCAACTTGTAACTCTGAAGTTAATCCAACAACTCAGACAAGCACTGCAGTGTCTGTGTGTGTATCTGTATGTGTGCGTGTGCGTGTGCGTGTGTGTGTGTGTGTGTGTGTGTGTGTGTGTGTGTGTGTGTGTGTGTGTGTGTGTATGTGTGTGTGTGAGACACAGAGAGAGGGAGAGACAGTTTGCTTGCTCACTGAGACAACCTGTTTAATTTCCAAGTTCCCAGTAGCAGGCAGAACAGTCAAGTTAACATCAATTGTGTGCAAGATAAGCAGAAAAGCTCTGAATTGAACAAAAGGCGGAATTTTAAAGTTATTTAAAATTATTACAAGTCTTTATTTTTTTCGATTCTCAGCTAGTGTGCAGGGAGTGCCTTCTGTGTGGAGTCTGCATGTCCTCCCTGCGGGTCGAGGGGCATTCTGAAAGACATGCGTGAGTGGGCATGCCTTCGTTGAAGGTTGGGCGTCGAGCTGGCAACTCGGCACCGTGAAAATCTACTGCCAATCATTAGCGGACCGGAGTTCCGCTGTGGCGACCCCTAACTGGGAAAAGCCGAAAGACAACAACAACAAGTCTTTATTTTTTTCAAGAAAAGATACACAGAAAAAAAAAATTTATAAAATGTCGGTCTCTCTGCTGATGGAGAACCACAATCTGAAATTCTCTAAAAATAAGACTGATGATCTAACAAAATACTTTGATTTATCTGAGAGTCTTTTTGCTGGAATACAAAATACCACATTAAATTGCCAGAAAAACCTGTGCCTGAATACCTATAATTTTAAGATGAAAATTGATCAAAAGCTTAAGCAGGTGTTACAGCTAGGTGTGCTTGTAAGAAGGCTGAATAGGACAACAGCATAGTTAAGTACGTGAAGCACGACAAAGTTTTGTTTCCAAAAATAGACAAGATAATAAAAGCAAATGCTCGCTCAAGCTGTAATATCCAGAGCATTGCTTGTGTCAATAAAGTGTAATGTCAACATGTAGAATACTCTAGAAAAAATAAGGAGACCATAGTCTTGAAGTTTGATGCTACCTTATCACTGAGCACTACATACGTATGCACTAACCTTTTTTTTATTCATGCACTGGTCACTCTTACAGAAGCCCTGCACTTCAATGCACTGATCAGCACAAAATGTTACCTCCCTTTTTGTAGATGAAATACTTATTTAATCCCATTAAATGATATTTCAGTATCCATTTCACGAGGTAGACATTTCAGTAGTGGTACACATGTACTGCTTAACTGATAGTAACTCAGTTATATAACGCTGAGGTGGTTTTCCTAAGATTCTGTGATCTTTTCAGTCCAAGTAAGAAACCTTGAGTCTCTGGACCTTTGGACTCATTTGCATAACAGTCTCTTTGGTACCTCTAGAGAACAAGTCAGGACTGGAAATTGACTCATTCTCCACATTTGTCATAGGTTCATAAGATAAATATTAGGCTATCAGTCTGCAGATTATGACAAGCCTAAACAATAACCAGGGGTCAGAATTTAACCTTGCACCTTGCATCTCTGAGGTTAAGATCTTAAGCATTATGCCAACCCTACCCCTAATATCAATACAATCACTATGCAATACACTTTTAAACAAACTCTCTTATTTAGAAGTGTTACTATCCTTTAATGTAAAAAGAAAAGTTTATGTCGCAGCAGGTCAGAATACCTCCTGTATGAAATTTTTGAAACTGATCCTTGAATTTGAAAAGAAACTGGACCTGCCTTTCTGTACTGATACATGGACTTCATTAAGGAAATCCTGCAGTAGCATCAGGGAGATATACTCAATCATATTTGCTGAAGAACTTGTCTGTAGCATCTGATACTCAACTGGTTTCATGGTGTGTGACATGCAGCATTGCAGACAAAGTGCTCCAACCACCAAGCAGTGCACGATTCCATATGGTTTGGGGTCATTAGGAAAATCAGCATCTAAGAGGTCATCCATATTCCCAAAGGAAAAGCTTCCCCAGCATATATTTCCCTTCAAAGCTGTCCATCGGTGATTTTACACAAACAGTCATAAGCTTGAAATCCTCTTCCTTTACTTATCACCTCAGCAAGTAAAAAGGGCTAGAAGATATTTCAATAGAATTGTTTGATGTGTTTCAGTCTCATTTTTTTCTGTTTCTACTAAGTCCAGGAGTCCTGACAACATTTTATTGTAGCAAACCTCTGTATTGTGAGACATTAGATAGAAGCACAAAGCTAACATCTTCCTTTGTAGCTCTTTCTTGACAAAGCCATGCAGGGAATAAAACTGACTGCAAATGCTGGTATGTGTGGTGAAGGCTCCATCCATAATAACCAGTTTAGAGTTACAGAGGTCCTCCAAACTACACTGTGTTGTCCATATCAAAACAATCCTATGCTGGTCATTTTGCACTTGTTGGTTCAGAAAGTGACCCTCTCACATTGTGAAGGACAGGCAGAAATATCTCATGGTGGCATTTTAGTGGCATCATTAAGAATGCCTACTTCAGTGAATTCCTGAGTGGAGGGCTCCTCATAAAGGAAGAGTCTGAATTATCTCCCTCCTCCAGTTCACCAAAAGTCCTCCAGAGAATGCAACAGAACAGGACTGTGGTGTTTTTGGCTCTTTTCTTGAAGTTAAGCACAGCTGTGGTCACTGACACCTGGCAAGGCTCAGGAGGCAGGATGATTTCCACTGTCCATTGCCCCTCTAAATGTGCTGTCATTTCCTGCTCAGTAATTGCAGTGCAGTATGTTTGGAATGGCAACACTAGAAGGACTTTCCATTCTTGCGTATCTCTTTTCAATGGACAAGTGCTGTCCACCATCATAGTTTGATAGTTTACCTAAACTGCATTAACATCCAAAGGACATTTAAAATTGCAGATTCCTTTTTATTGTTGCAATATCAGGTTGCACCTACCCTATAATCTAAAAGGCACTTAAACATAGGTAATAACCCTGTGTATATGACAAAAGACAGCAATTTATTCCTATTCCATAATCTTGGAATTATTTACATAGCAAATCTGTCCTTAGTAATAGTTAAATCTGTCCCTAGTAACAGTTTTATTAAAGGAAACTACATATAATGGGTCACATAAACTTATATTTCTTAAACGACATGTGAGTTCATGACCTATAACAGCTATCAATAATTTAGCTTCTTGGGTTTGAAAAGTCAAACACAACTTACCCCTCACAAGATGATAACGTACACAAAAATGAGTCAGTTTAACTAATCTAACACTGCAAGGAAGATCTGTTGTAGATCCTTATTTTAGAACATTTTTCTCTGAACCATTTCAAGAACATTTATATCCATCACAGTGTACACACAAATAGGGGAATTGTACTCAGGAGGTGGCCACATGGCAGACTTAAGTTTGATAGAGCATTAATGTCTCTTCATCTTATAAAAAGAAGTCCCATCTGCCTCATTGCTTTGCCTTTATATCAAGGGCACGTTCGTTTGAAGGAAAGCTGTTGTTATGATTCCTGGTTCAGTCATACTTTCAACAACAAAAAAGTATTACTGTTGTTAATTTTGAAGTTTCATGATAACTTACTAAAAGCCATAACATAACTCTTATTGCAGTTGACTGTTAACCCTAATTCTTGGCCCAAGAGTAGAAAGGAGGTACTTTGGTATTCATTTTGATATCCCTTGTTGTGGTGATATCTGCATATATACAACCAAAAAGTTCAGAGTGTGAGGAAAGATGGAAAACAGTTAATTAAAACAGGGCCTAACACAGATCCCTGATAAACTCTGAGGAAAGATGGAAAGCATATGATTAAAATAAGGCCAGACACAGATCCTGATGAACTGTGAGGAAACATGGAAAACACATAATTAAAACAGGGCCTAACACAACCCCCAGAGGTACTCTGAGGAAATATGGAAAACATATAATTAAAACAGGGCCTAACACAGACCCCTGAGGTACTCCGAAGGTTATACTTCTTCATGAAGAATATTCACCCAATAATATGACAACACCATCTTCCCAGTAGGTACTTAGTCATCCAATGGACACCACACGAGTTGGTGTTTTGTAACAAAAGGCTGTTTAAGATCGATTTATGCTGAAATCTGATGAAAGATAAGTATGTAACAAAGGTAATTAGACCAAAATCATGAGCCTTTCCAAATGCCTCATAATACAAACCAAGAAAGAACATCCAGAAACTAATCTATATTAGTTAATGCCTGAAAACAAAGTGTATTTAAAGTTTTTTTTTTTTTGAGATAGTTGACTAAACAATACTAAAAACATTTTCCAAGAATCGCACTTAAACTGACAGGCCTGTAGTTAGTAATACAGCTCCTATTTTCAGTCTTATAAATAGGCAGCACCATTAACTGTTTCTGGCTTTCTGAAACAAATCTCTTCCTTTAAAAGCAGTTTAGAAGAGTATCCAGTGGTTCAACCAAACAAAACTTCATGGAAAAAGTTAGAAAACTGGGAAGGTTGTCAGGACTCATGGAACTTGACTTCTTAACTCCTGATAGTTCCAAGTGTCACATGGGTATCAGCATGGAATGCCCGCCGCTCCAGGAGTAAATGAAGACATTGAAATTTCACACTTTGGAGATGTCTGTCACTGGATGTTATGCTTGCCATCAGGGAACAGATGTCTGTACATCCCAGCTTTTACAGAATTAATCTTGGCTGCTGATAAACTAGTGTACATCTGCCTAGCACTCACTGCATTTGCATCAAATATGCATGTGTGCCATCTTCAGTTTGGATAGTTCAAAAGTCAACAAAATAATAGGTTAACTTCATGAAATAGAGGCAAACTGTTGCTCTAGCAAGAGTTGCAGAAACAGTGAACAGAACAATTACTATGTTGATTCTATGATTGCCCATTTGACAAACCCCACACCATCAACTTTCTGTAAAAATACAAAGAACAGGTTTGCCCCTCTGTATCCCACACTGACATTGGACAAACCTAGATGCTGTTTTGCTAACCTGTTTGTAGGCCATTATTTAAATCTTACCATCCCTTGCTTTTTTGTAAACCGCCAAACTTTCCTTATAAGTGCCTTTCCTTCCCCCTTTCAAGCAAGCCAGTTGCTTCTCCTTATCACATTTCCTCCTCCTGATATATTCCCTCAGTGCCTTTTGTATCCTCACATTTCTGGATAGTACAGTTTTGTATAATTTTTCATTCCATTTCCGCTTTCTGTTCTGTTCTTTAATGCACAGCAAATACAGCTGAGTGTTTGAAAGCCTCAGGACTGTGGTTTTATTATCCTAGTACCCCTATCCAATAATCACAGACCAAACTGCTGTACACTCCCTCTTTACCTAATTCACTTATTCATTCTGGGATCATGCTTCAACGAATCCTTTCTCAGCTGGAAGAACCAAGCCTAGCATATTACCACCCCTCACCTCCCACAAAAGTGGTGGCCCAAACCATTTGCTCAGGCCTTAACTTCACCAACATCTCCATTTTCCTGTCCTTCTTTATTGTTGATGAGGGTACCCACCAAATTTGTGTCAGGATGTCGAGGTTCTCCCATTACTAATGTAGCCTGCATTTCTCTTTAATCCACCTCAGTGACCAAGTCTAACTTAAATGTCACTTTGGAGTATAAGGCTACGCTCTACGCTTGGACTGAACTTTAATTGTCATGTCACTGGTCATCTCTAAAAATGCTACCAGCTGCTATGTATAAGCAACAGAAAATGAGAAACTGACAATTTCACTTAATTTTCTTTGTGCTGGTATTGTCTGTCCTTTGCTTTGTTTCCCTTTCACACTGGTTCCAGAACCCTTCTTTTGCAATTACTTGTCTTCTGTTTGCAGTGTTTCTTCATTATTCTTCATAACTACATAACTATTTTTACCAACAGTATACAAAATAGCTTTCCTTCTGCACAAAAGTAGGAAAATGTTTTTTTTTCTTTTTTGGATTTCACTTCAGTGCCACAGCTACAAGGACAAACCTACCCATATGGTAATGTTACTAGTTCAGAGTCACTCTTGTTATGCATTATTTTATTTATTATTTACTAGCTAGGTAAGTGGTCTAGTCTGAAAACCCATTTTAGTCATGACCTGTTCTCAAAGGACAGATAAATGATAACATGAAGCAATCATATTTAAACATATATTCACTATATATTCTGGAGTGTAGAGTATTTTCTATGATTAAGTAATCATATTAGTAAATGAGATTTTAATTGCTTCTGTGTTGGGAATACAAGTGAATTTGAACATTGTACAGTGCTTGAGAGTGAGGTGTCTAAAACACCTGCATGCACTGTCCCAGACATATACCCTTCCCCTGTCAAGTCTGACCACAAATTGGTAACCTTCCATTTCAAAATGCCCAAACCTGCAGATGCATATATCACTATTCAGACCACTTCAGTAATACAAACTTTATCCAGTTCTGTGATAAAGTCTCTAAGTTCAGGTATAACTGTACTCCCCACCTCTCCTCAGATGTTGACAGGGATAGCAGTTATGCAAATAAATTCTACATCCACCTAGAAAATTATATACATATCTCAGTCCTGAACAAAACTAAAGGAAAAAGGAAGGGACAGGCCAAATGAGCCTTGTGGTCCTCTTGCATAAATAAACAAAATAATAAGAGGGAAAAGCTTATTAGAGTACACAGCAAAATTAAAGACCCACAAATCAAGGTCAACGCCAAAAGGTTATCCAAGGAGCTGACAAACATCAACAGCAAATCTATGGCATCCAATGATCTCTGGCTGAAATTAAAAGCTAATGATAATTATAAATCCTGCTTTACTTGCATCAGGAAATTATGAAATAACACCTAACATTGCTCTAAACCTATTCAAAATGGCATTGCCTACTGTGATCCAGTGGATATCGCAAATATACTGGCAAACAAATTCAGTGCAAATTTCATTCCAGAAATATCTATACAAAATCCACATATACCTACGTACCTTAACCCCCCTATTATCACAAAGGAACACTTGTTAAAAATTATTTTCCAAAATGAAAAATACAGTCTTTATGGGACCGTATAACATACCAGGCTGCCTGCTGAACAATACTAAACATGAGCTGGGGGACCCACTCATACAACTATTCAACCTGAGCTTATCCACTGGTTTTGCCCTTTAGGTTTGGTGCACAGCACTTCTAATGTCTCTTCACAGGGGTGGTTCCACAGTGGACCCCTGGAATTACAGACCCATCAGCCTGATGAGCTTCATCTGAAAGGACATAGAAGAGCTTATGACAGACATGATAAAATATGATACAAAAAAATCTTATAAGACATGACCCCAGCACTTTGACTCTGTTATGGGGAGATCCTGTCCAATCCCTCTGTTATTTTTATTTGAGATTTTAACCCAAGCAACGAACAGTGGTCACACTGTCCATACAAGTTACCTCGACCCCCACCAAGGTATTTGATTCTGTACCACACACAAGCATTGTTAACAAGCTAAATACACTTCAAATTGATCCCTAAGTAGTTAGATAAACAGCTAAATGGCTGAGGGATGGGACCCACACTGTGAAAGTGGAAGGTGTGTTCATGAAAGGAACCAGTGGGATATCACAGGGTTCCATGCTGGGACCACTGCTATTTGTCATAGGCTCATACTAGGCTAACTGCCCTTGTGGGCCATTTTAAACCTAGCCAGTTATCCCATGTGAGAATCAAACTCTGCACCTTATGTCTGTAAGGTAAACACCTTAACCATTATGCCAACCTCCCACCCCATACACTTCTCTGATCTCCAAGTCAAAAAACAACAGGAACTCTGGTCAAACAAGTTTGCCGATGATTGTAAACTGGGTGGCATACTTAAATCCCTCTGAGACGCAGAAACTACAAAGCTGATGCACTAAAAATGGGCTAAAACTAAATGCTAAAAAATGCAATATTGCTGAACTTGGCAAACATGCCTTTCAACCAGCTTACAATATAGAAAAAGAAACATTCTAAAATGAAGATATTGTGAGAGACATTGGAACAAGGGTAAATAATTCCCCCTTCTTTGATAATCATGTTGCAACAGTGGTCAGGAAATCATTCTGTATGGCACAGTTGATCACAAAGGGCATTTCCTCTAGATGCAAAGAATTCAGTACCCCTCTATATTCCGCAGCGATCAGGCCAATAATAAAAATACAACACACCCCTTTGGTATATGTCTTACTTAACATATAAGGCAAGTTGGAGAAACTCAAAAGGTCCCTGACAAAATGGATCATGGACCTGAAAGACCTGAGCTGTCAAGAGAGGCTGGAGGCCTTGTCCCTGTATTCAGTGCACTATAGACTCCTTAGAGGTGATCTGTGCCTTGCCTTCTGGGCCATTAGGGATCCAGCACTCCAAGACCTCTTATTTCTCCACAACTCAAACAGTCCAGTGAGCATTAGAACCAGAGATCTGAATCTGCTTCAGCAAATAAACAAGACTGACTGATTTGTTGCATAACAACTACCCTTCTGTGGAACAAAAAGCCTCAACAAATGAAGCAATGTGACACACTATCTTCTTTTAAGAAGAAATAGACAGTTGGATGAGTATTCATTTCGTCTTGAAAAAGAATGTAAGGTCTAAGGGTGGATACTGTCAAGGCCTAGTTGCCTTATGCATTCTATAATTTTAAGGATTTTAAAAACGTGGAGCTGTCTGATGTACACATTTTATCCTTTCACCACAAGGTGGCAGCAGTCAATGACAAATTTGTAGTGTTTAACCTCTTGGAGAAATGTGAGTTGATGGAATTTATTCCATTGTTAACATACTTGAGTCTGAGGTTATGATTGCTCCAGTCCAAAATGGATTCCTGCAAGTAAGGCGTCTGCAAAATCTCAAAATACCCACATAAACCAAAAAAACAACCAGCAGATAGTGGAAGCCATAAAATAGTATATTATACCATGATCCCCCCAAAACGTGCACGCTGATTGGCCAGCGTGCCCGTTGTAAATCGAGTTATACTAATGGAAAAAGGTCCGGTCGCCCGGACTTTTTCCCATTAGTATAACTCTTTTTTTTAAACACTGTCTCGCTATGTTAAATGGGTTTAACATAGCGAGACAGCTTTAAAATAAGCAACGGAGATCTCCGTTGCTTATTTTAAAGCTGTCTCGCTATGTTAAACCCATTTAACATAGCGAGGCAGTGTTTAAACGGAGAAAGCAAGATCTCCGTTGCTTTTATGTCTCGCTATGTTAAATGAGTTTAACATAGCGAGACAGTTTAAAATAAGCAACGGAGATGTCCGTTGCTTATTTTAAAACTGTCTCGCTATGTTAAACTCATTTAACATAGCGAGACATAAAAAGCAACGGAGATCTTGCTTTCTCCGTTGCTTTGCTCAACTCTGATGTACTGCGCAGGCGCAGTACATCAGAACTACGCCGGATGCCAAGACATCTGCGGAAGGGCAGTAAACAGGCATTATACTATGCCATTATTTAAGAAAAGTAATAGTTTCTTTTCTTAAATAATGTCATGGTATAATAGCAATAACCCACTTCTGGGTGTGGGTAATGCTAAATTTACCCACGGTTGGCTTTGTTTGGTCCTCGGGCTCCCGGGACCAAACCACGCCAACCGTGGGTAAATTTAGCATTACCCACACCCAGGCGTGGGTTATTGCTATATTATTTCACTTTAGTCAAGACATCAATATACAAAAGTAACAGACCGGTTTCGGCTTATAATTAACTAAGCCTTCATCAGTGTAAAGACACAAAAAAACTCATACATTTATATACTGTGTCACTAGCCCATAAACCAATCAGAGGTGTTCATTTAATCCTGGGGCAAAAAGCCCTCCCAGTTTAATAATCCATTTTCTCTCTTTGGCATTAAGCAGCTCATGCCATCCAGATTTATTATATTTCATACCCAAGATTCTGTCTATAATAATGAAATGAAAAGATGCTGTTTGGTGGATTTCAGTATGTTTGTATAAAGCATTTGTATGTTTTTTATTGTTAATCTTACTAAGATGTTCTGAAATTCTATGTTTAAACGCTCTGGACGTTTGAACTATATAGAAAGCAGAGCACTGGCATGTGGCCAGATAAATAATAAAAAAACTGTGAATGCCACAGACAAGCAGGTAGCTGGTGAAAAAACTTCTTCTTTATTGCACTCTGGTACCTCGGCCTTCGCCTTCTCAAGGAATACATATTTTTAATCTCACTAAGATCCGAAATTCTATGTTTAAACGCTCTGGACGTTTGAACTATATAGAAAGCAGAGCACCGGCATGTGGACAGATAAATAACCCAGTCTGAGCTGCAGTTCACAAAGAGGGAGATATCATATACTATACTGGTATTTTTACTAGCAAAACTATTCATTTGTAATACTCTTCTGCATTGTGTGCAGTGACCACATGAATACATCTTTGACAATTTGTCCCTCAATGGTACTTTGCAACCTTTCCTAAGGTTTATGTGCACCTTGTTTATAGTGGTTAAAGAAGGACGCCAAATTTCTCCCATTCCTAAAGGAAAAAAAGGCAGTCTGCTCCCAGTAGTTCGGAGAGCCTGTTATCTGCCTTAAGGATGTTCCCGTTAGATTGTACACTATCAATTAGTGCCCCAACATTTCTACCATAAGTAGTCACTAGCCTTACATGGCCTTTAGTTCTACCCTACTTGTCATGATACTGTAAGAGTGCATCCTTAGCCATATCATTGACAGTATTCCTAGCCTGCATAATGTGGCCTGGTCTGTAACCCCTCTCCTTGAATCTCTTAGTTAGGTCATCCCTGAAATGCAAATAGATATCATCCTCTGAGCAGATGTGTTTCACTCTAGATATTCCATGAACTCTGTCAGGTGTTCCTCATCCGATCTCCATACCATCCAGCAGTCATCTAAATATCTTTTCCAAATATCTATTTGGTCAAGGTACAGATTATGGGAACAATCATAAATGATTTGCTCTTCTATATATGCCACAAATATATCTGTGTATATAGGAGCAAATGAAGCCCCCATAGCTATACCCTTGATTTGTAGATAAGTATTGTGATAGAAAAATACATTCTTAGTTAATACATGCTCAGTTAGACCCAAAAAAAGAGTGTTGAAACCTGGTGGATACAATTCTGACCTGTATAACCAATATTCTAACGCCTGGATGCCTGACCAATGTGGGATATTGGTATAGAGAGCTTTGACATCCAGGGTACAGAGTATCCAATAATCTTCTATATTCATCTCAGAGATGACCTGCAAGAATTCAGTCATGTCTTTCAAACAAGCCCTTACCCACTTTAATAATGGTTTCAAATACCTAGTTAAATATTGAGAGAGTGGGTCAAGTCACAGATCCTCTTCTAGACACTATTGGCCGGCCAGGGGGATTATGCAGATTCTTATGTATTTTTGGCAGAAAGTATATGTACTGATTACTGGGGTCTAGAATAGTGAGTTGTTTCTTAACATTATCAGTGATAATTCCTTCTTCTACAGCCAATGATAGAAAATCATCTATCTGTTTTTGAAAATTTTTAGTAGGGTTATAAGTTGCACATAATATTTGTTATCTGCAAACTGATTTTTGGCCTCCTTATCATATTGCTCCCAGTTTTGCACCACCACAGCCCCTCCTTTGTCCACTCTCAAAATAACTATCTTGTGATTATCTGCTAGCTTGGAATAGTATTCATCTCTTGTGTGGTCACATTACTAGCTTTAATATGGCTATTCCTAGAGTTAAAATGAAGATCTCTAAGGGTGGAATTTTGGAATGCTAGTACACTATGGTGCATCGGGGGTGAGAATGTAGATTTGTGATAAGTAAAATGATCATGAACATCAGTACTTCCTTTATCCTGAAAAAACAACTTCAAGTTAAGAATTCTACAAAACTCAACCACATCTTTGGCAAAATAATCCTCTGAAACAAAGCAACCAGGTATGTATGAAAGACCTTTATTCAAAATGCTTATTTCCAAGGAGGAGAGAGGGTAGGATGAAATATTCAATACATTTCCTACTAATGTTTCTGTACAAATGTTTGGAATAATCCCTCCATATTCACTACGTTTTCTGTGTTTTCTACCCCCCCCCCCTTTTTGGTTTAAATCCTTAGAATAACTGGAATTCCTCCTCTTTTGTGCTGGTGAGCCTGTGGATACTGATGTCTCAATATCATACCCGGAGGAGGAATCCTCCCCTGATATATCAGATGCACCTGTTTTTTTAAGTATTGATCTTGAGCATTTTCTTTTAACCGGGTTCCTATATTGTTGTGAGAATCTAACATGCTTATCACTGTACTTAGAAAAGGGGTCACCCTGTTCATAGTCTGTTACATCCCTAAGGATTTTTTTCTTTTACCTGTCTTTAAGTTGTGTTTCCAAATTAGTGAGTTCAGTACTCAGTTTCCTAAGACATGAAGAATATGTGGACTGTCCTTCATATTCCTTAACTTGTTCACTTATCTTAGTTGTTGAGTCTTTCGACTTTTCCCGGTTAGGGGTCGCCACAGAGAAACTCCGGTCCGCTAATGATTGGCAGAAGATTTTTACGTGCCGAGTTGCCAGCCCTGACGCACAACCTTCAATGAAGGTACACCCATTCACGCATGTCTCCACACAGAAGACGCTCTAGATGAGAATCTAACAGGACAACGTCTTACTGTGAGGTGACAATGCTACCGCAGCACCACCACCGCAGTCATGTTGTTCACTTATCTTAGTAATAGCAGAAATTTCTGTATCTATTGTCCTATCGTGAAAACCCATCAGTATTTCTGCAAATTGCATTGCAGTTTTGTGTTGTGCTTCCCTCCATTGCTGAAATAGGACCTGGTTAGGATTGCTCACCATTGGTTGAGTTTTGACTCGCAAGCCTCTGGGTGTTACCCCTTTCACCGTATAGGCCTTGAACAATTTAAAATGCCACACATTGTTCCTAAGGGAACGCATATGATTGGTTAGGGTAGCAAATAATGCTTCACATGTATCATCCTTATTGACCAGTATGGTGCCATTCTCCGATGTAGATTCCATCCCAATACCAAAAATTGCCAGGTCCTCCTGATCAGAGGATAATCCCTTAATCAAGTTCAAAATATCCATATTGAATGAACATATATATATATATATATATATATATATATATAATGGACAATATCAACCTCTGGCCACTTGACAGGACAATATCAGCCTAGGCTTTTCACTTTAATGAAATCCAATAATTCTTAAGAATCATAAATCATCATATTGAGATATGTATTACCAATCCCAAGACAGCCTTGCTGATTCCTACTCCTCACTACCAGTGTTGAGTCCACTTCAACCCATATCCATGAGGGCATACCATATATGAGTAACTCTAATCATCCTCCATTCAATAAATGGACATCAAACACCCTCATGCATGTGTAGCAGTATATAAGTTAAAAAATATTTTTGACTGACAATAAATAGTAGATGAAAAAAACCGGGTACAGAACCAAATCGGTCAAAATGATATTATAATAAGTCCCTTGTAAAAAAAACTGATAGTTCCCAACTGTAAATGTAGGCACCTATAACTATATATCAAATGGGCAATATATCTACACCAAGGCGGGCCAATAGCTAAAATATCTTTTGAATGGAACAAATCGGTCTGTAGGGATCAGTATAGAAATAAACTTTAACTTCCCCCTGCATATATGTCACCATTTGCCAAAAGGAGGAAAGAGAGTAATGCAGACACAGTACCCATAAGGGGCCACCTTACCAGGAAAACCATTGGAGTGCTTCCCCCTAGATCTCAGTGTGCTTTTAATATTGTTAAGTAAATCCTCCAGTATTAAATTGCCCTGGATAGTAATTACGCTCTTATTATAACAGCATAGGAAGCCCCAGCTGCTAATTTATTTATTGTAGAACCCTGTGGCTAGATAAAGTGTACCTGCCTTAGCAACCAACTAAACATCATGTCATCCTCTTATTATATTAATCACATATAGTAAAATATTTCCACCCAGCAGTAGACATCAGAAAGGTATGCATTTAAACAGTTTAAACATTCATCATCTATCCTAATGGAAAGTCATGAACATTTCAATCGTTTCTTTCCATAAATAGTAACCAACAGTAATTATTCATGTAGATAAATACATATCCATTCCCACAAGTATAATTTAGTGTCAAAAGTATTAATTTCCAGTAGGAATAACATTCCCCAATACCTAATCGTGTCAGCATTACATCTTTAGCATGCAATTCAATGCTGTTAATATCAAAGATAGCAAGCGAAACACAGGGTCCTTCCCATCTAGATGTGTAAAATACAATCCACTATTCAGATCTAAATTGCCACCCGGTTAAGGCAGAAATATCAATATTATATAGTAAACATAAAACATATCACAGAATAGGAAAGCCAACATCTATCAGAGCTATTAGCTGTCCATTGCGCATAAAAAAACAATAGTCTGCTTGATTATCAGCACATAAATTTTACCGTTTTAAAGGACTAATAACTTCGCCCTATAGTAAATAAGTGCCCTAACAGATAAAGTCAGCATTATATCCACAACATGCAGACAAGTGCTGCATATTAATGATTTAGCAAATACATAGGCCCAATCCAATGCGGATTACATTACACTATCCACCTCTAGTCGTCCCTTCCTAATGAGACTGTATTGTGCACAACATATAGTAAATAAAACAACATAGTAAGACCCACATGTATCACAACCATTTATATGGCGTCTGTTGTAAACTGCACTTAAATAACAGTTAACAGGATTAATGACTGCGTCTTGTAGGACAAAAATGCCCTGATTAGAAAAATACATCAAAATATATGTAAATCAGATTCACTCACGGCATACGGACAAATCCTTATGTCCAATCATTATTCCTGAAATCCTAGTAGCTCCGTTTGCATTGTTGTGTAAGCTGACTCGATACTCACGAGCTAAATTGTTAATAAACAGCATTCATCAGCCCAAAGGCATCATTACTGGTGTAACTCTCGAGATCAATACTTAAAAAAACAACAGGTGTATCTGATACATCATGGGAGGATTCCTCCTCCGGGTATGATATTGAGACATCAGTATCCACAGGCTCACCAGCACAAAAGAGGAGGGATTCCAGTAATTCTAAGGATTTAAACCAAAAAGGAGGTGGGGGTAGAAAACATAGAAAATGTAGTGAATGTAGAGGGATTATTCCTGAAGTTTGTACAGAAACATTAGTAGGAAATGTATTGAATATTTCATCCTACCCTCTCTCCTCCTTGGAAATAAGCATTTTGAATAAAGGTCTTTCATACATACCTGGTTGCTTTGTTTTAGAGGATTATTTTGCCAAAGATGTGGTTGAGTTTTGTAGAATTCTTAACTTGAAGTTGTTTTTTCAGGATAAAGGAAGTACTGATGTTCATGATCATTTTACTTATCACAAATCTACATTCTCACCCCCGATGCACCATAGTGTACTAGCATTCCAAAATTCCACCCTTAGAGATCTTCATTTTAACTCTAGGAATAGCCATATTAAAGCTAGTAATGTGACCACACAAGAGATGAATACTATTCCAAGCTAGCAGATAATCACAAGATAGTTATTTTGAGAGTGGACAAAGGAGGGGCTGTGGTGGTGCAAAACTGGGAGCAATATGATAAGGAGGCCAAAAATCAGTTTGCAGATAACAGATATTATGTGCAACTTATAACCCTACTAAAAATTTTCAAAAACAGATAGATGATTTTTTATCATTGGCTGTAGAAGAAGGAATTATCACTGATAATGTTAAGAAACAACTCACTATTCTAGACCCCAATAATCAGTACATATACTTTCTGCCAAAAATACATAAGAATCTGCATAATCCCCCTGGCCGGCCAATAGTGTCTGGAAGAGGTTCTATGACTGAGCCACTCCCCCAATATTTAACTAAGTATTTGAAACCCATTATTAAAGTGGGTAATGGCTCGTCTGAAAGACACAAATGAATTCTTGCAGGCCATCTCTGAAATGCAAATAGAAGATGATTGGATACTCTGTACCCTGGATGTCAAAGCCCTCTATACCAATATCCCACATTGGGCAGACATCCAGGTGTTAGAATATTGGTTATACAGGTCAGAATTGTATCCAACAGGTTTCAACACTCTTCTTTTGGGTCTAACTGAGCATGTATTAACTAAGAATGTCTTTTTCTATCACAATACTTGTTATCTACAAATCAAGCGTACAGCTATCGGGACTTCATTTGCTCTTATATATGCAGATATATTTATGGCATATATAGAAGAGCAAATCATTTATGATTGTTCCCATAATCTGTACCTTGACCAAATAGATATTTGGAAAAGATATTTAGATGGCTGCTGGATGGTATGGAGATCGGATGAGGAACATCTGACAGAGTTCGTGGAATATCTAAATGAAAACAAATGGGGAATTGAATTCATGATGAATCATCATAAAGATAGTATTACCTTCTTGGATGTATTGATAACTATAGCTTCAGATAATACTTTGACAACGGAAGTTTATCGTAAGTTCCCCGAATATAATTCCCTTCTCCATGCCTGCAGCTTTCATCCCCCCCCATATATGCAGAAATATTCCTAAATCATAATGTATGAGGGTGAAACGCATCTGCTCAGAGGATGATACCTATTTGCATTTCAGGGATGACCTAACTAAGAGATTCAAGGAGAGGGGTTACAGACCAGGCCACATTATGCAGGCTAGGAATACTGTCAATGGTATGGATAGGGAAGCACTTTTACAGTATCACAACAAGCAGGGTAGAACTAAAGGCCATGTAAGGCTAGTGACTACTTATGGTAGAAATGTTGGGGCACTAATTGATTGTGTGCAATCTAACTGGAACATCCTTAAGGCAGATAACAGGCTCTCCGAACTACTGGGAGCAGACTGCCTTTTTTCCTTTAGGAATGGGAAAAATTTGGCGTCCTTCTTTAACCACTATAAACAAGGTGCACATAAACCTAAGGAAAGGTTGCAAAGTACCATTGAGGGACAAATTGTCAAAGATGTATTCATGTGGTCACTGCACACAATGCAGAATAGTATTACAAATGAATAGTTTCACTAGTAAAAATACCAGTATAGCATATGATATCTCCCTCTTTGTGAACTGCAGCTCAGACTGGGTTATTTATCTTTCCACATGCCGGTGCTCTGCTTTCTATATAGTTCAAACGTCCAGAGCGTTTAAACATAGAATTTTGGATCTTAGTGAGATTAAAAATAAAAAAAACATACAAATGCTTTATACAAACATACTAAAATCCACCAAACAGCATCTTTTCATTTCATTATTATAGACAGAATCTTGGGCATGAAATATAATAAATCTGGATGGCATGAGCTACTTAATGCCAAAGAGAGAAAATGGATTATTAAACTGGGAGGGCTTTTTGCCCCAGGATTAAATGAACACCTCTGATTGGTTTATGGGCTAGTGACACAGTATATAAATGTATGAGTTTTATTGTCTTTCCACTGATGAAGGTTTAGTTAATTATAAGCCGAAACCGGTCTGTTACTTTTGTATATTGATGTCTTGGCTAAAGTGAAATAATATACTATTTTATGGCTTCCACTATCTGCTGGTTGTTTTTTGGGTTATGATTACTCCCCCATCCCATTCCCATTACATTTCATTCGATCACTAAGTGAACTTCATTTTTGTTAGCAGTGTTAGCATGGTCTTATACTATTAGCTATGCAGATGTTTGGTTATAAGACAGCATTTCTGATTCAAGATATGCTAAAAGATACATTTGTGTATGTATTTATTATCTATTTATTTGCATTTGTTTATTGGGATGGTCCACTGGGCCGAAATGAGTCCATTTTCAGTGGAGGCCCAGGGAGAAAAGCTCCACATTAACAAGCACATACAAGACAAGAGCCACAGCTGAATACACAAAGGTAAACATGTCAATATCATAAACATCAAATAACATAGTAAGTATACTAACAACATGTGAAGATAAGTTCTGCAAGTACATCAATAGAGATATGGCAGTAAATACAAGATAGGTGTACATGTCAGTCATATCAATTTAATATGGATATCAAGTAGGAATTACATCAGGTATGATAACCTTCATAGCAGAAGTATGAGTAACAGAATCATTGCTGCAGGAATTATACAAATTATGTTACATGAAGGCAGGCAGGCATCAATCCCTGGCCTGTTTAATTTATGTTTTTTTCCAGCAGTTTGACATCCATCCATCCTATTGGACACATGGATGCTGTGTGAAGCCTTGATCATTAGACGGAGCTCAGACACATAGAGTAGTACATCATGAACAGTCCTGTGATCTCTTCTGGATCACAAGAACACTATCCACAACTTCTCCTGTAAAAAGGCCAAAGTTCTGAACGCCTAAATTAAGACTTTGCAAAGGAACAGAACACTGGTGTGATGTGCCCAAAACATTGATCTGTACCCCAAGTAGAAATGTAGGCTGGGGAGAAAAAATAGTTCTCTTTTATCAGCGTGAGCTCTTCCATTTTGTCTGGCTAAGAGATTTTCTTATACAGTTCTGCCTTTTTGCTGGGTGGCCACGGTAGTGCACTGGTTAGCACTGCCAACTCACAGTGAGTGGTTCTCTGGTGGCCACGGTAGTGCACTGGCTAGCATTGCCAACTCACAGTGAGTGGTTCTCTGGTGGCCACGGTAGTGCACTGGTTAGCACTGCCAACTCACAGTGAGTGGTTCTCTGGTTCAGTTCATGGCTGGGATGCCTTTTGTGTGGAGTCTGCATGTCCTACTTGTGATCACATAGGTTTCCTCTGGATGCTCCAATTTCCTCCCACATCCCAAACACATGCTGTAGGTGGATTGGGCACTCTAAATTGGCCACAGGTGTGAGTGTGTGTGCCTTTGGTGGAAGGTTGGGCGCCGGGCTGGCAACTTGACACAGTAAAAGTCCACTGCTAATTGTTCTGTGTCCCGTTGTTCTGCTGTGGCGACCCCTAATGGGAAAAGCCAAAGGAGAAGTTCTGCCTTTTTGATGGCTTAACAGATTGCAGTAAAGATGCCACTGGCATCTTTGTCAGAAGGGTGAACAGTTGCTGCTGTGGCTAACAATGTGGTAGGTGCTATGAAAATGAGATTTGCTATTTTCATTTAACCTTTAACAGCGGGTATAGAATCATATCATTTGGAAGGAATGCACATAACAGGGGCTGATTTCATCTAATGAGAATACATTTGCTCCCATACTTGGCTTTAGAGGTACCTGGTGCAAAATAGTAAAAAAAATTGTACTTGAGATGCAGACAGACCCAGTTTTGGACAATCCCACTTTCCCCCTATTCTTTTATCATGCAGAAGGTCTGGCTGTCCATTGTCCACTTGTGTAAGATGGAAATGTGTCTGTTTAGAGGGCCTGTCAAAGTGTTTTGCTGTCTTTGGATGTGTATGGTCTGAAATAACAAATCCATCTGAATTGTTTGTTCTTAGATTGGCGTGACCAGTCTGCAGAGAGGATAATAGGTGCCCCATATTTGTTGACATACTTCACCAGTATTGGGATATCTATAACAGTCTGAAGAACTCCTGACCTTGGGACAGACTTACATGCTTTCAAAGCCAGGCGAATACTGATAATCTCCTTGTAGATGAAATGTTCTTTCTTTTGGGTTCAGAACTTAAAAATTTGAGGTTTCAGGTTTTGGAGACAAAGTTCATGTCCTGGCTTAAGGACATTAGGTTGTCCAGTCAGTCAGGAGATATCTTTGGATAAGGCCTGAATAACTAGAAAGATACAGTGCAGAGCTGGGCAGTTCTGATTCTATAGGCTTCTGACATACCAGTGATCTTTTCACGTGTTTAGCTTGCATTTGGCACCGCCAGGATAAAAAGAACTGGTAGGCTCTAGCTCTGTGAAATATTCTTAATTTCTTCTTTATCAGAATGTAAAGGAAAAAAATATCAACAGTTACATTCTGTTCTGAGTAAGTAAATGCTGGAGGATTTGGTGTCCAGACTTCCCCTGAAAATTCTCTTTACCTAGGTGAGAGACAGGTCTAATTTTTGTTTGCCCAGAGAGCTCCTTTGACTTTAGAATCACTGAAGAGTTTCTTGCACTGTGGAATATAAGCCTGAAAAAGAACTAGTTTGGATCAATGAGTCACCCAGATAAAAGCAGATGTTTATTCCCTTACATCTGAGCTGAGCAAACAATGTAGCTAAATATTTGGCAAATACAATGGGTGAAACAGGAAATTCAGGGGGTAAGGAAGTGAACTGGTAATGGGCCTCTTCCACACAAAACATGAAAAGTTGCTTGCCTATGGATACATGCAGGTTAGCGTATTCTACATGTTTGCAGTTACAAAGGCATTGTGCAGCGCATCCTACATGTTTGCAGTTACAAAGGCATTGTGGAGCGTATCCTACATTTGCAGTTACAAAGGCATTGTGCAGCGTATCCTACATGTTTGCAGTTACAAAGGCATTGTGCAGCGTATCCTACATGTTTGCAGTTAGAAAAGGCATTGTGCAGCATATCCTACATGTTTGCAGTTACAAAAGACACTGTGCATCAGTAATAATATCTGAGCTTGTGCAAAGTAACACTGATACCTCGTCACTCTCTCTACTAGCCATCTTCTTTGATGCTGGTAAAAGTCTTAATTAAAAGCCTTTTCCGGGTATTGTTTCTGCCAGTATTGTACACGTATTTAATGGCTGATGGCCAAAATCTGATCTATTAGTATGATCACTGGTTTACTTGATATAGGCCCTGGAGTATATGGTATGGGATGAGACAGATTTACATTTGTGAATAATTTTCTGGTTTGTCATGAGATCACTGCTTCTCTGGTGCATTTGTTGTTAAATAAAAGATAATATAGCCTGAAAAGGCATCTTAATTGACCAGATAGTTACAGGAAACCTTGGTGCAACTTAAGGCAGCGAAAACTAAAGTAAAGTGCCATAATACATTACTGTTTTTCTACCAAATGTGGAATGCATAGGAGATAACATGTTTGTGTAAGCCAGTGTTTGCCTGATAACCTTAAGACAGACAACTATAAATTGCATGGCATACTTGGTGATTTCTTTTTAGAAAGTTGCCAGGGATTTTTTGTTGAACTCTCTGAGGGTTTTGTTGGAGGTTCAGTGGAACACGCTTAGAGGAAAGGGAGAAATGTAAACCATTATTTTACATATTTCAGTTTGTCACTTAATAAATGCTAAAACTCACTCTGCTGCCTTTTACTGCTCATTCTGTACAGATACACACGGTTTTAAATGCCAGGGCTTCTCCAAGCTAGCTAGAAAAAGTGATGAACTCTTGCTTCTTATACATTAAATATATGCTTCTATAGTACAAGCATTATTAGTTTTTAAAAAAAAGAGATGAGTTGGGATGTGAACTGCACAATACTCTGGCCTTGAGGAGCCAGAGCCATTTCAGATCCTGCAACAAATGAAGTCAGTCTCACTGCTGTCGCTGAAAACATGTCAGTCTATTAAATGTCCCACAAGGGCTTTGTCTCAAAATACCTACAGCTATAGGTCTGTCATTGATGACTTTCATCTGTTGTATTTAGGACCGCAGTGAGCAGGGCTATTATGGGAAATGGTTTACTCACTACATAGAAGAAGTGAGAACATTCCATTTAGACTCTTGAATGCTGTAGCTGCAGAACAAAGCCAAGAAGACAGTATCCATGGGACCTGACAACATCCCAGGCTGTGTGCTACACGAACTACAGAATGAACTGGCACCCTACCTAAGCACCATGTTCAATCATAGCCTCACCTCAGGCTTTGTGCCCACTGAATGGCGCACAACGACGGTTATCCCACTCCACAAAGGGGGAGCCACCACGGACCCCAGGAACTACTGCCCCATTAGCCTAACAAGCCTGGTCTGCAAGGCCATATCATCATGGAACTTATAAACAAAGACATTGGTAATCTCCAAACTCTGGACCCCACCCAGTTCAGGTTTGTAAAAGGCAGATTGTGTCTTCTAAACCTGATAAACTTCCTTGAAGCAGTCACCAAAGCCGTAGACAAGGGTAAGGTGGTTCACACAGCCTATCTAGATCTTGCCAAGGCTTTTGACACCATCCCCCACTCTGGAATTATAGATAAACTCACTAAACTAGGTATACATCTCTATGTCACAAGATGGGTTGCCAACTGGCTCACTGACAGAACCCACACTGTGAAAGTAGCAGACTCCAAATCAAACTTCAGACCAGTGACAAGTGGAGTACCACAGGGTTCAGTCCTGGGTCCTCTCCTGTTTGGTATCTACTTTTCTGAAGTACAGGCTAACACAGAAGGTCTTTGGCTAACGAAGTTCGCAGATGACTGCAAACTAAGAGCCATAATAAAAACTCCTAATGATGTGGACATCCTACAAAAGGGCCTCACTGAGACAGATGCCTGGTGTCAAAGCCATGTCCTCAAGCTCAATGCCAAAAAAGTGCATTGTCATCCCCTTTGGTAAAAACTCTGCACCCATGAGCTACCACATAGGTGGTAGTCTACTTAACACCGAAAGTGTGATAAGAGACCTTGGGACACAGGTGGACAGTAGTCTCTCCTTTGATGATCACATCGCCACAGTAGTCAGAAAATCCTTCTACGTGGCACACCTCATCACAAAGGGTTTCTCACCCAAGAAAAAAAGAGGGCATTGTTCCCCTCTATTTGTCACTCATTAGATCCATTATAGAGCATAATGCCCCTTTTGGTATGTACCTCACAAGACATCTACAACAACTGGAAAGGCCACAGAAATACCTCACAAAGAGGATTACCAGTCTCAAACAGATGCCCTACGCAGACAGTCTCAAACAACTCCAGCTTTACTCCGTCCCATATCTCCTACTCAGAGGCAATCTCTTTCTAACATACAAAGCTATGTCAAACACAGAGCTATTGGACATGCTCCACTTAAAGAAATCCCAATCCCTTCAAGCTACACACTCTAGGGACCTAAACCGTGTCACCACATTAAACAAAACATGCTGGAGGGATAGATTCCTGTCCCAGAGACTTCCCATACTCTGGAACAAACTACCTATCTATATCAAACAAAGCTCCTCATTATCTTGATGACTGGATGGGAAATGGGAAATTCTCCCCAGGGATCACCTCTGTGGCTCTGCTCGACAGGGGCACAGGAAAATCATTTTCTTGGGTGGCGAAAGCCGGGGTACCTTTTTGGCTAGGCTTATATAGGCTCTAGGGCCGATAGCCTAGTACCTACCTATGAACCTATGAAAGCCCAAGCAGATTTGCCATATTCCCCCTCTCCTCACACCTTTCTCTCTACAATTCATATTCCATTATTAAATTCATGAATTTCTGATTTTGTTACAAAAAGAAGGTCATGCAAGGGCTTCAGATTCCACAGCAGATCCTGAGGTCTTGTTCAAAGTTCTTTCATTTCCTTTGAAAGAGGGAAGCCGTTGACCTATTTGCAATTTGTTGTTTACAGTTTAGGAAAATGTTTTTTGTAGGAGTCCCATTCAGCAAGTGCTTCCCATGCTCAATTCAGGGGAGTGGACCACTGAAATTTTCACTGCTGCCCTTTTAAAGTTTCTTTTTTGGAGCATCCCCGTACTCAAATGTGACAGGATTTATTTTATTTACTTATTTGTTACACGGATTAGCTCCACTAAGTCAAAGGCCCATTTACAGGGGACAGTATCTCTTCACAGACACCAATATCTGGACGTTACAGTACAAGACACCTTGGTTTGCAGATGACATCTTGTCAGGAATTTCCTAGTTGCCCATGAACTAGCTTCTTCTCAATCAGAGTCCTACAAGAGGCATATCCAGGGAGCGTTAATTTAACCAGAGGAAGTGAGAGCTGTGCAAAGAATTAGAATGGAGGCTTCTCTCACAGACTGCAAATGAAAAAACAGTTTCATTGTTGTACTGTACATGAAGGTCTGAAGCTGAGTATTTCAGGATTAAGTTGCAAAGTTCACCTGTATGCTCTCTTTATTGTAATTACTGGAAGCACTGAGTCTCATGTCTTAGAATATCACCAAGTCTTACTTTTTATTGTTATTAGTGTTCTAGAAATTAAATGGTACTGTATGCCTTACAAGTCTCCTGACACTTTGTGAAACGAAGACCAGAAATGGTGTAGTGTGTGTCTTCTAATTCAGGAAGTAAGAAGGCTCTAATTCTTGTTACCCACATTTCAAGGTTTATACAAACGTGGAGCCGAACCTTGGATCAAAACCTCATTTCAATGCTGTTTCCCCCTCTGAAGCAGTGAGTGAGGCAGCAACTGCTGAACTTCCACTGGGCTTTGCAGCATAATGATGGAGGTTCAGTCTGTCTTCATTGATTATCATGATTAACTTACATACCTACTATTACATTTGCAAAATTGTTCTTTTCCAAAAGGAGAAATGTGATTTTATGATATGTAGTCAGGCTCTTCATAAGGCAAAACAGTGTGTATATGGAGCAACATACTCTGGCCACAGACCACCACAGACCCCGGATGAAACAATACACTGAATCCATGGGGCAGTGTCCTTTGTTTGACAAAACATGTTGTGCAAGGGTACAGCAACCTCTGTCAGTGAGGAAGCATCCTGTCATTCGGGTGCCAGATATGTTTTGTTGTAGCATAGTGATATTTTTCAAGTCCAGAATTTACAATCGTATATTATTTTTGGGAAATTCTAGTACCTTCTGAGGTAATCTGCTATGGGAGGATAGAAGATAGGCAGTAGTTACTCTTTTGTAGTATAGCTCACAGTCTGTGAGTAATGATGGAAGGAACAGCTGAGAAAAGAAATGTACAACTGCAGGAAGACAGACTTCATCTGTGTGGGAAGCCTGGAAAGAACAGATATAATCAGATGGAAGGAACTCTGGCAGTGTCCTATGTTAGCAAAGAGCAAAATGAGTACAATGGATAAAGAAAAGAAGGAAAAAAATGTAAATTATCCACCTCTGCTAAATTATGAGATACTGAGAGCACTGACACGAAGGATAGGGGTAGACAGGATAAAGTGTTAAGGCAGAAAAACAGGCAAATGGAGTAACCAAGAAATGGCACCTAAGATCACCCATCACACTGACAGCCTCAGAGAGAACAATCTAGAGAAATAAAGGATGGCTATAAAGTGTTTCAGATATGTAAGGGTTGTCAGATGACATATGTTTTCTTGGATTTGAAAAAGAAATTGGTGTGAATTTCATTAGCTGTGTATAATTTGTAATTCTTTGTTTTTTTATAATAGATGTGATTCTTTACTATAATACAGAATTGTTTACTGTAGCTATACTCAATGTTTCCTTAGCAAGTGATGCAATGGAACTGTCTGTGCATTCTACCAGCTGCTTTAAAATGACAGACATATTCTAGTTATGTTTTTCATAGGATTTATAGGAGTTTCAAGACTATTTTAGTTCACTGACCATGTATAGCTTGTCAATACCCACACTCAGGCTTTACCTCCTTTCTCAAAGAGGGAGAGGCCAGATAGCTCTGGGGCAAATTTGAGAGCACCCATCCAGCTGTTCAGGTTTAGTCTGAAGGAATTTTTTTTTAACATTTGTTTACCAGGAAAGTCAGACTTGGAACAAAGTCAATTTTCAGCACAGGCCCATGGAGAAACGCTCCAGATGCATGTCTTTGTAATGTGGGAGGAAACCGGAGCACCCAGACAAAACCCACACAAATGCAGGGAGGACATGCAGGCTCTGCTCAGAAGGCACTCCAGCATAGAATCGAACCTAAGAACCTCTTGCTGTGAGGTGACAATGCTACCGCTGCACCACTGCACTATCCAAAAACAAAATATTGAATCACATTGTTTAACAGGCAAATGAAGTTTGTTCCAGAGAAGTGGAATGTGCTGGCTGATGAGTCTATCTCTTTTTTTTCATCCTGTTATCTGCTGATGAAGGTTCAGGTCCCTGGTTCTCTTTGTTTTAATAGGATATAGGTGGCCAATGACCACCAGATCTCTAATGGCACTGTAAGTGAGGCACAGACTCCCTGAGAAGTCTATAAGAGACAGAGTACAGGGACAGGGCTTTCATTCTGTCCTGATAACTAAGTTTCCTAAGACCAGAGATCTTTTTTGTTAAGAACTTCTGCAATTCTTTGAATTTGTTGAGATGTTCTGTGAGATACATACCCTATGTTGTATTGTATTCTATAATGGGTCTGATAAATGCTAAATATAAGGGACAATACCATCTTTGGATCAAAACAAAATACCTCTGACCATTAGTTGTGCTAAGTACAAGAATTTTCTGATAGTAGGTGTCATGTAGGGATCAAATGAGTGGGAACTGTCAGCTCAAGACTCCATATCCCAAACCGCTATTTGTCTTGTAAGGATGCATTATCTATATTGTACATTATGAGCAATTTCTTTTTTTCTGAATAAGCAATAGTACAATTTTTTTTAATTCAGTTTACGCTAATTCACTTGTACTTTTAGCTGGTGGCATACATCCTAATCCAGGTCCCTCCACATCACTTTCCACTTCTACTTTAACAACACCATGCTCCTCCACCCCAATTCCCTTATCCCTCTCCTCAACCCCCTCTTCCTCCTCTACTAAAACCTTATCTATATATACATTAACATACAAAGCCAGTAAACAAAACCACTGACCTTCAAGCTTTCATTTCCCACTATACTCCATACATCTTAACCTTCCGAAACCTGGCTAAAACCCCATATCCCAAACAATGTCAACCTACCACCAGGATACAATATTTACTGCCAGGATAGAATCTCAAAGAAAGGAGGAGGGGCTGCTTTAATCTACTGTGAAGAACTGAACCTTTCCCCCGTATCCACACATCCACCTGATTTCTCCCTGCCGAACTACTCTTACTTAACTGCCACATAAACACCCATAAAAATTTGCTATTGCTTCGATATATATCCCACCTGGCAAAAATATCCCTACTCTTGAAAACATATTATCATGGATCTCCCAAAATATACCATATGAAACAGTAATACTGAGGGATGTAAACCGACTGGAAAGCACTTAATGCTAACTCCCCTGACCAAAGCATCAATCTCTTTGGTTTCACCCAACTCATGACAACCCCAACCCGCTTAAATAAACTATCCAATGCCAGCACAATCATCGACTGGATATTGACTAACAACCCTCACCTCTATCACAACTCCAAGGCACTTCCTGACACCTTAAGTGACTACCTCTTTATTTATATTGAAAGACACTCCCCTCAAATATCTCTGCCTCATCTCTATAGAGACTGCTGTAAAATCTCTGGCTTCAACCTTAAAACTTTTAATGACAGACTCTCATCAATAAACTGGTCCTGCCTGTATAATCTCCCTCTCAATAATGACGTACCAAAATTTAACAACATCTTCTTAGACATTCTAAACTGACTAGCTCCCCTACAGAAAATCAAAATAAAATCTAATCATGCCCCCTGGCTGACAAAAGAAATTCTTTCCCTTATGCATCAGAGAGAGACTGCATGGAAATCTTGGATAAAATCAAAATCCCCTACCCACTAGCAAACTACAAAAACATAGAAACCAGAAAAAAGAACACATCCTCAATGATATAAGAAAGTTTTACATTAAGGCCCAGACTAGCCATCACACTAATCCTAAAATGTTCTGGAGAGCTATCAACTCTATCCTCCACCCCAGAAACCTTCAGACTCCGAATCCCTACCCTAATTTGTCAGCACAGGACACCGCCACCCTTCTTAACCATTTATTCATTGATACTATTCAAAACTTACTAACTCTAACCACAACTCTAATACTGCTGTCTCTCCTCAAATACCTTCTGATCCAACCCTCTTCTCTCTTAAACCCATACCCACCTCATATATAAACTCTCTCCTCTTAAAACTAAAACCCTCTTCTGATAAACTACCCCCCTCTTTCTCAACCTTGCAAGCTGACCGTATTGTTTATCTAGTCTCAATACTCATCAATAGATCTATTGATGAAGCCACTGTACCTGACATTTGGAAAACTTTCTATGCCATACCACTCCATAAAGGAGGCAATTCCACTGACCCATCCAAATATAGACTCATAGCTATACTATTCCCCTCTCTAAAATCCTTGGAAACAGCATAGATTCCCAGCTTCTCAAATATCTCATCCAACAGAACCATCTGACACCTACCCAACATGGTTTCTGTCCAAACCATAGTATTACAACTGCTCTTCTATATTTTTCATTAATATTATAGCTGATGCCCAGAATAATAACAAACTTGTATCACATCTCTTCTTAGACCTTTCAAAAGCTTTTGACACGGTTTCCCACTATAAAATCCTAACCAGGCTAGCCAACATTAATCTCTCAGCCCCTATCCTTGAATGGTTTTTCCAGTTATCTCTCAAACAGAAGGCAGTCAGTCAGATGGCATTCCTCCTGCTCCCCTTTCCTTCCCATCCATAAAGGGATTCCTCAGGGCTCCATCCTGGGACCCCTCCTCTTCAATATTTTCACCAATGACCTCAAAACCTCTTGCTGTCACTCCTCTCTCATTCAGTATGCAGATGATTCAACACTCATCTCGTCTTCTGACAATATCTCACACCTTCTCACACTCTTACCCAAGATTCATTTATCTCTGTTGAAACATGGCTCACTGAAAACCAGCTGATTCTTAATCCTAAAAAAAAAAAAACACTCTTACTCTTTCTTCTAAAATCTCTCTCACACCTCAAACACACCTTCTCCATCTCTTCCTTAAATAAAACCATCATAAATGTAAAACCCCACACTAAACTACTCGGAATGGTAATAGACAACAAATTAAAATTTGACCTCCATGTCCAACAGTCTATAAAAAAAACAATCAAAAACTTGGTCTCCTCTAAAGAAATAGCAAATACCTAACAATGGAATCTAGAGTATCCTTGGCCCAAGCTTATTTACTTCCAAGTCTACTCTATGCTGCCCCAACCCTTACCAACCTTCAGTCCTCCTTAACTACTAAGCTGAAACAAACATACAATAAAATCACTAAATTTGCTGCAAACCTACCACATACCTCTCACCACTGCCTGGCTCTATAAAACCTACAGTGGCTTGAATTCTCCCACCAACTTCAACCTTCCCAACTGCATATAGCTCACTACTTACTCACCAAATCCACTGCCTTCCCCTCTCTAGCCAATCTTGTATGTTTCAATAACCCTACACGCCTACTCCGTAGCACCGACCAACACCTTCTTCAAATATACAAACCCAATAAAATTATAGGAAAACTACTATACAAGTACTCACTATCTCAACACTGGAACAAACTCCCTCTCAACATAAGAAGGATTAGTTACCCCAGCACTTTCAAAAAAGAACTAAAGCACTATCTAGCTAACTCTTGGATCTGCCCTTGTCATGACCCCACATAAACCCTTATGTTTTTCCTCTTCTATCTCCTTCTTCCCCTACTTTTTCTCCTAACTCTTACAGAAGGGCTTGGTTCATTCGACTTTTTATTTCTCTGTCAGTCGAAAACAAAAATGGATATAAAAATGGTGCTTGTTTTGATTTCTCAAACACGTAACATTTTATTTATTGCTATCATTGTTCTTGGTCGTATATACTCCATTGTAATTGCCAATTTTGATGTTACTTCATTACTTTATGTAACTTTGATTTCTTAGACAATTTTATAATGTTGTATAATCTATCTTGGAACTTTTCGTCTCGGGTCTCCACTGAAAATGGGCTTTTGCTCAGTTGGACCAACCCAGTTAACAAATGTCAAATAAATAAATAAAATAAATATTTTTCATACAGCAGATATTAACTAAGGTAAGCTCTTTCTGAAGGGTGCAAATATCTGAAGATACTTCAACAATTACACCTGGTTTGCAGGCAGATGCAAATTTGATTAACCTGAAGTCATGGTTATCATTTTTCAAATCAGAGATGTAGATACCAAACATGACAGGATCCAACAAAGACTTAGCACTATTTGAAGAGGCACATAAACTGTGTGAGTTCTGTCTTTTAATCAACAGGCAATCCATCTTGCTATGTAAGGATCTGTTTAAAGATGATGATTCCTTTTGAATTCCACCATGAGGTATGGCATTGAATGCTTTTGTCAGATCAAGATGTATTGTGTGAAAAACATGACCACTGTATACAGCTTGTGTAAGCCCATGCCCCCAACCTAAATATATTAAAAATAGGAACATCCACCTAAAATCTGGACATCTTGTTGTTGTTGTGTCTTTCAGCTTATCCTGGTTAGGGGTCGCCACAGTGGAACTCCGGTCCACTAATGTTTGGTAGTGGATTTTTACGTGCCGAGTTACCAGCCCTGACGCACAACCTTCAACGAAGGCACGCCCATTCACGCATGCCTCCACACAGAAGATGCTCTAGCTGAGAATTGAACGTGACGTCTTGCTGTGAGGTGACAATGCAACCGCAGCATCAATACCAAATAACACATAACATATAACTCTCCACACTTCCAGTAGGACTGTGGGATACTATTCTGAAACACATTTTAAAACACATTGACAAAAAAATGATGGAAAATATAAGCATATTATCAAAGAGAGTGTAAAATCTGTAGACTTTATTGAACTGTGTCACAACATTCTACCACACAAGATCATTTATTTTTGCTTCAGAAAAAGTGAGTTATAAGATGTGTAGCCTCTTTCTTTTAATTATTGTTGCCACTAGTATACTGGTCATGCAGTGTGGTTTCCTGCATATCAGACAACTTCAAAAAATGATGTGATTAAAGGAATTAAAAAAATATTGCTGAATGGATAAATCAAATGTTAAAAAACAGGGATATTCCTCCAAAAATAGGAACATTATAATTTAGGTCTGAAAATAGGAACACTCCTCCAAAATAGGGAAAGTTGATAGGTCTCTGTAACCCTCTAAAATAAATTCATAAGGTTTAACAGGAGTGATTCTCTTTCGATGGCGCCAAATTGGAGGGGTGGTTTTCAAATTCCCCACTGTATTTGGCATTAGGCGAGACTGCTAGAGCTATGCATTTGTCTAAATGGGAATAAAACTCACTAGTGAAGTTGGCTGCTGTGTGAATAGTTGTGATGTCATAGATAAACTGGGAAAGTTCATCATATAACTGTAGAAGGTTTACACTTATGAAGCCCTTAAATATGGAGATGTTGGTTAAAGTGGGTGGTGATTTGGGGAGTAAATGTCTTCAGTTTATGTTTTTCCTTAACTGGAGAAGGAAAGTGAAACAGGCAGAGGCAATACTAATGGGTTCACTAACTATTTAATTAAGGGATTTCTTATTTATCAGATCCTCAAGTATTACAAAGTTATTGCTTACAGGAATTTCTACTAAAACTTCCAAGAATCTTACATGATCATGTGGTGATATGGAAGAGTTCTGTAGCATGTTATAATCTGATAGTCCGTCTTGTCAATAGTTAGCTGAAGCTCTGAATGCTCATATTATGGGGCCCTGGGTATCAGTCTAGATAAGATGTGGCCCTTGAGAATATGAAGAGAGAGTTATGGAGGGAGCGTTTTCTTTTCATTTAAACAAAGTCTCCGCAATTACACATGCATTGATAGTTCCTGATGAGAATTTGTTATTGAGGCTCCTGGCACTGAAAAGAACCACTTTAATGTGATCCAGTTTAGGATTTGAAGAATTTGCAAAGTTTTAATGTCCATTAAATGGACTTTGCCAAAGAAGGGCACTATAGTGACCCTTGAACAACAGCAGTAGGCCATCCTTGCAAGACAAGTAGGACTATCTACTGCCTTGTCCCAGGATGACATATACAGAATCATCTGGAATGACACCAAATGTTAAGCCAATTGTTAAAGCCAATTATCTTCTCTTTATACTTAGGTATCATTTTTAGTGAAGGAAGAATTTCACTCAGGACTAGTGTCTTACCTGTATCTGTTATGTGCCTAGACAGTTCTGACAGTTTGTATGTAGTTTTGGGCTACAGGTCATTCACTCCCAGACAGTCCATCACCACCTCATAATCATGCTTGTTTTGGGAAAGAGTCCAGAGGGCCCTTGCAATGTCTGTGAACTTGGCACCCAAAAGGCAACTAACAGTAACTCTGTCCTTGTCCTGAGTCATGAGTAGAGAGAGAATCAGTATGCCTAACGATTGAGTCAACGATTACTGATTCATTCTTATCAGACATTAGTTTAGTACTAAAGTTATAGATAAAGGATAAATAATGTGTTTCTGTGGGAACAAATGGATGCTCTTCCTTCCTTAAGGAGGTACTGTGATATGTTACAAGGGATATGCCAAGTACTATACCTCTTTCTGCTATTATACCAGTCTTGGATGTTTTTGATTCTGCCTGCTATAGTCCTGATAATCAACTTTCAATCCCTAAAAGGCAGATAGACTTTACAAAGTTCCTTTGTGTAACAAGTATTTTGTTTTCTCGCCTCAGCTCTGACCCAGCAACAGTTTCTATTTCTTCTCTAGCTATTAACAAGGTTTTGGGCAATGCTAATCCCTTGCCTTCAGACAAGGATGGTAAAGCCTTTGACAGGTTTGAAAAGATAATTTTCTCTTCTTCAGCTCTAGCTTTCAGAACCCTGAACCACCAGGCTCATATGTTGAAGTACTTGTAATTTGTGTGGACAACTTGAAGAACATTTCTGCCACCTTACCCTCAAAAAGGTAAGTCTTTTCTAAATCGTATTATTGCTTCTTTTTCTCGACTGCCTAAATATTCTTTAAAGAGTATGTATGACCATGCTGACTCTGTGTCCAGGGCTACATCTACTGCTACTCTTATGATACTTTTTCTCTGGATGCATAATCAGAGGTTTCTAAGTAAAATCTGAGATTTTGATTTCTCCTTTGGGTAAGTAGGTTTTGTTTGGTCCTTCCACTACTCAGGTATTCAAACTTTTTGATGAAAGAGACAATTTTCTCCAGGGAGTTACTTATATTTTTCATTCCTCTTTTTCTAGATCTTTTCAAAAACCGCGGTTCTTTTTCAAAAAGCAAAACAAGCAATCCTGGCAAGCTTCCAGCAAATAGGGATCTAAAAAGAAATGGCAGGAGAGACCCAAGAAAAAGCAAGGAACCTTTCAGAAAATAGGGACAGGCCTCTCCCACACAATGACTATGCCAGCATTCTTTCTCCACCTCGCACTCCATGGCTTCTTCTCACACCTGCCTCCTATCATTCAAATCTGTCCCAGAAACTGGTTGTCAGTCTTCTTTTGGAACAGTCTGTTTCAGACTGATATGTTCTGAAACTAGTTCAGAATGGTTACAGAAAGCACTAAATAGACATACCTCCTTTCTGTGGAATCCCCCTCATCCTCTGAACTAGACAGAATTTTTCCTTAATTTCTTCCTCATATGCTTTCCTAGGAGGTTATAGCTTTAACACCAAAAGGGAGAAAGGTTCTATTCCAGAATGTTTTTGGAGCTAAAGAAGGATCATTCTTGGAGACCAATAATTGACCTTATCCTTTCTCAATTTATCTGTGAAAGTAGCAAAATTCAAGATGACCTAACAGACTGTTACCGCTCATTCCTCTTCTAGGTTTCATGGTAACTCTAGACTAGTTAGTTAAGATAGTTATCATCACATCCCTAGTGCCACAAAGTTCAGAGGTTGCCCTGAGTTTCTGTGTCTGGGTCATATTATCAGTTCTCTGTCTTAGCCTTTGGGTTATCTACTTCCCCAACAGTGTTTACAAAATGTCTAGCTCCAGTGATCACTCACTGAAGACTGCAAGACATTTATACATTTCCTTATTTAACTGACTATTCATCTTTTAAGAGTCTTTTTCTCTTGGTGTCAGGAGTCCCCTTCATGAATTACAAATCTTCTTCTCAACTTGGGCTTTCATATCAACAGTTAAAAATCCTCCTTAATTCATTCTCAAAAGATTGTGTTTCTAGTATGCCTTCTAGATTCTACAATACTATGTGTATAAAACTTAGCTCTAATATCCTTATACTGGTGTTAATAAGGTTTTTGGAAGGATAAATTGTTATCTACTGATATTGATTGTTGTGAATTGATGAACCCATCTGCATAAGGTTCTGGTTTTTATTTTTGTTTTAGAACTGTAACTTACTAGAAATGTATCTATTTCTGTTGATAGTGTAATGCATGAAAAAGCTCATCTTGCTTTATGATAATCTGCTTTTTCTCAACATTTCCTTCTCTCTCTTGCCTTCTCAAGTTACCTGCCCATCTTGTGTATCCTGCACTAAAGTATAGGAACCTAAAGGACCTTCCATTTATCGGAGGCTCACCTTGCTGAATAAGCTACCCTTCAATCCCTCTCTAAAGGACACCAGCAGAGTATGTTTGTGGACTAATTTCTTGACAGAAAGTCTTTCTACTGTGGTTCCTCTACTACATAGGTTAGAGAAAGCCCTGAGCTAGGACAGCCAGCAGCCCCCTGCCCCCCTGCTTCACCTTAGTCACTGTCTTCACACCCGCTTTTTTAAACTAAAGGTAATTTACTCCCTGTCTCGCCAGCCTTCCTTGTAGAACTCAAACTCCCTCTCTTACCTAGCCTGCAATTTATCAGACCTGCCCACTAGGGGGCGACCTTACCTCAGCTATTTCTCTCTTATCTGTCTCCTAGCCTCAGACATTCACAATAATTAGTTTCCTGCTGTCCCTTTCCTTATAACTAGTCCTCCAACTTTACCCTCTACTTCTTCTTTCCTTACCCACCCTTTCTAGGTTTATTTTCTCTCTGTCCTTTTCCCTTACCTGGCTTCTTAAACTCACCTTTGGAGTCAATCTTGCTTATTGTTTCCTGATTACTGCTTCTGGATTTGTACCCACTCTGTTTGCCCTGCGGGCTCACTCCGCTCTCCTCCCTACCCCCAATTCCCACCCACCCCAGGGGTCCTACTCTTATACTACTTTAACCACACCTCTTCCTTTCTCCAATTACACCTAGACAAGGATAACCACACCTCTTCCCTTCCTACTTATCCCAACACACTTTCCACTTTTATATCTCTCTGACCCAATTTCTCCATACACATCCTTCTACCATACCTTAACCTGCTCACTCCTCTATCCTCACTCTATTTCTCACAAACTTTGCCTATATACATCCAATAACTTTTGTACAATGTATAAAGCACCTACTACAACTTACATCATACTTTTACTGACACCACTACTACTATTCTCTTTTACCCTATCATATTTACTCGCCACCTATGAATATCCCCTACATCATAAACTTCACTACCCTAACAAGGAAACCAATGCTGTATTGCTACCACTGCATCTTAGCCATGCTAATATAACATCTTCACCCAACTACCTACTTGCAAAGTATCACAGAATAACACATATCAAATATAACATAATCAGTTTCAGTAAAAATCCATTTTTATATAACAAAATCAATAACCCTAGCTATATAGGACTACTACTCTCTTTAAAAGATGGAGATATCCATCCTAACCGAGGTCCAAATAAAACATCTCCTACTCTCCCCAACCAAAATGACTACCCTATTAATTCCCCTAATAAATTATCTAACTCTCTCAAACTAGCCCTTCTCAATATATGTAGCATAAACCACAAAGTATCCCAACTTCAAGCCCTAGTAGAACTATATGCCTTTGATATCCTCTGTATTACTGAAACTTGGCTAAAACCTACTACCAAAGACAACAAAATCCTTCCACCTGGATATAACATACTAAGACTTGACAGAGTAGCTAAGAAAGGTGGAAGAGTAGCTATTCTATTTAAATCAGGCCTACAGCTATGCACCTATAACTGCCAATTACAACTAGATACTAATGCTGAAATTCTCATCACCAAACTTCATATTAACAATGTAAATCTATCAATATCTGTATGTATCTTCCTCCTGGCAATAACATTGCCACTATGGAACATATTCTTTGTTGGCTATCCCAATACTTACCCCAATAAACCATAATCCTGGGAGATATGAACATTGACTGGAATTGCTACTGTAGCAACCTCCCTACAACCCCATATTAACCTATATGGCTTTTCACAAACCATTACATACCCCACCAGGACTAATAAAGTTAGCCAAAATTTAAGTATATTAGACTGGATTCTTATCAACAATCGCCCCAATAACGATGACTCAGGAATCCACCCTGATAATATAAGTGACCACTTACTCACCTATATTATTAGGCACAAAACCTTCTCTCCCAACTCAACATATGTTAAAAATATCAGAACCAAAAAGAACTTTAACCCTGAGCTCTTTGAAAAAGAACTAAGAACTTGTAATTGGTCTCCTTTAAAACATCTCCCTTTAGAAGAAGCCGTCAATTACTTTAACTCTAATTTCCTAGCCATTCTTAACCAACATGCACCAACCAAATCTATTAGAGTTAAAACCAAGTCTGCCCCATGGCTTTCTAAATTAACTAAACAAAAAATGCATCTTAGAAACAAATATTGGGCAAAATGGAGAATGACTAAAAACCCAGCCGACCACCTAACCTTCAGACAACTAAGAAATGACACTAAGAAAGCTATACTCTCAGATAAACAAAATTAATACCTAAAATTCCAACAACCACATCAAAACAACCCTCATAAATTCTGGACTAGCGTTAACCAATTACTCCATCCAGGTAAATCGTCCACTCCTAACCCTCAAAATACTGACCATAATAACCCCATCAATACAGCCAACATATTTAATACCTATTTTACTAATACTATCCAAACTCTAGCTTCTCAGCTATCACCCAATATCTTTAATCTCCCTTCCTATAACTCTACCCCACCTCCTCCTTTTCATTTACAACCCATCCCAACTTCATATATTCTGACCCTATTACAAAAACTTAAACCTTGCTCTCCTTCTGCAGACCAACTACCTGCCGACTTCCTACGGCTATCAGCCAAAGCTATAGCTTATCCCATTTCTATTCTGATCAATAGGACTCTCACTGAAGGTTAAATACCCAGCCTATGGAAAGTATCTCATATCATACCTCTTCATAAAGGTGGACAATCCATTGAACTCTCTAATTACCGTCCTATTGCCCTTCTTTTACCTCTGGCAAAGATAATGGAGAAATGCATCCATAAGCAACTACTTGAACACTTAACCAAAAATAACTTACTTTCCAGCTGTCAACATGGTTTTAGACCCTCACATAGCACTACCACTGCCCTCCTGTCCTTTACAGATTGTATAAATAAAAACTGCAACCTTAATTACCTTTCCTCTGCACTCTTCATTGACCTGTCTAAAGCTTTTGACATGGTCAGTCACCAGATTCTCATAAACATACTCAAATCCCTCTCTTTAGACACACCTTCCATAAAATGGTTCCAGTCCTACCTCAATAATAGACAACAAGCAGTAATCTGGGATAAGACACTCTCTACCCTTCAACCAGTTACCATAGGTGTCCCTCAGGGATCCATACTAGGGCCTCTTCTTTTTTCAATTTTCATCAATGACCTTCATCTAGCCATCCCCCAAGCCACTTGCATACAATATGCTGATGACTCCACACTTTTATGTCCAGCCAAATCCAAATCTGAACTTCTCTCTCTTACCCAGAACAGATTTAACATAGTTGAACAATTGTTTACACAGCGTTGCCTTCTTTTGAACCCTAATAAAACTAGACTCCTCCTCTTTACTCCAATTCAAAATTCCTCTCCATTGGATTTCTCAATTAAATCCACTAATGGTACCATTATATCACCAGACCCAACCACCAAACTTCTGGGCATTATCATAGATAACAACCTCAATCTTGACACCCATATCAATAATACAATAAAAACTGTCAACACAAAACTGGGCTCCTATATAGGATTAGACCTTTCTTCTCCCCCAGAACAACTATAGCACACACTCATCTAATCTCTACTCTCCCTCTACCAGGCACTTTAAATTTTGCTCAGGAGGGCAATTTTTTATGAGAGTAAAAGTGCAGGGCTTTGGAAAAAAACAGAGGCTAAAGCACATAAATGTCAAAGAGGTATTAGCTGTTATCCATACTATAGAATCTCTTCATCATTTGTGATCCCCATGACCTCTGTAGATGATTACAGACAAAACACCAGAGGATTGTGGTATATAAACAAATGGGGGGCACCACATCTTACCTTCTGTGCAGGCTGGCTCTGGTAGTTTGGTAGGTTGCTCTACAGCACTGTTTAACCCTCCAATCTTCCTACATTCTGATGGAGTAAAATATAGTTGTAGAAAAGCAGACAAAGACCAGGACTGACCCTCTCAAATGGAAATTAAATGAGGAGGTCTTCCACAAATTGATCCAGTTGTGTGGAGCAGCTCAAATACAGCTGTTCACCATGTTTCAAAACAAACAACTAAACATAGTCTGCATGAATACTCCTTGTAAGTAGGCCTAGAAAATGGATGATTTCTTCATCTCCTTAGTTAGTAAAATTCTTTTATACATTTCTACCCTTTCCACTGATATTCAGTGTAATTCTGAAGATTCAGAAGGACGCTCCAAAGATCACTGTGGTGACTCCCTCCTATTCCAGGTGTAACAGTGGTTCTCCCTTCTTGTGGATTAGGCCATGGGCAATTACCACATGTTTCGTGATGGGCTGGATCTACTCATACAAGACAGGGAATGTTGGATACATCCCAGTCTCAAATAACTACAAAGTGACTGCTTGAATGATTCAATTGTTATACCTTTTAGGCACCTACTTCATGAGAATGTGTATCAGGTACTAAAGTAGGCACAAAAACCTGTTATTAGGAAATCTTATGTTAGCAACTGGAAAAGATTTTTAGTTGGTGCCACACTAATAACAAAAGCTTAATTAGGAGTTATGCACCACTGTTTTTTTAAATATCTGTGTGAGTTAATATCTTCTGGCCAGTCTTATTCCACTGTCAAGGTTCACCTTTTGGCCATTTCGACATGTCTGCTCATGCAGCCTCTGCTTTCTTCCTTGTCTTTCATCAAGCATCTGTTGCAGAGAGTTTTGCATATAAGGACACTTAGGAAGAAGGTGGCACCTACTTTGGATCTATGTGCTGGAAAGGTTAACGTTGTCTCCCTTTGAACCAGATCATTTGGCTGATTTATGGTTCATGACTGGGAAGGCTGTGTTACTTATTGTTCTGATGTCTGCATGAAGAGTATAGTGGGTGAACCCCTTGGTTTTCCACAGAGATAGGATTACTTTAAGAACAAATCCTTTATTCATGCCAACAGTTGTTTCAGAGTTCACACTGAATCAAGCCATCATTTTTCCTATTTTTCATCCAGATTCTAAAAATCAGGAAGAAAGGATTCTCTATACTCTGGACATGCAGAGGCAACTTGAGTATTATATTGACAGAACTAAGACCTTTACGAAAGCTGAACAGTTGGTTGTTACCCATAATGGGATAAAGAAAGGGCAACCCCATGTCAAAACAGAATATTTCAAGATGGCTATCCCTTGCTATTGCTTTTTGTTATTCCCACTATGACAAATCTATTTGAGGCAGAATCAAGGCATGTTCTTGTCTAGAATTATCTTCTTTGATGGCATACTGTAAAGTGGTAGGTTCTAGAAGCATTTTAGAGGAAGATACTTGGTTCTCTGTACATACGTTACAAAACAGACTCCTCCTCCAAGTCCAGTGCAGATTTTGCTAGGGTCATACTCCAGGGTCTCCTGGATCCTAATCCTTCCCAGGATTGATAAGCTCTGGTAAATAGCTTTAGGTTACTGCAGCAGTGAGAATGATGAACACAGCACAGTTGTGCAAATTGCACTTACCATTACAGTACATGTTTAAATTCCTCACCGCTGCAGTAGCTACACCCTCCTTCCGGTGCTCTTTTTCTGTAAATCGTTACTTTCTGAGAGTAAAGTTATGTATTTTAAATGTTTTTGGTTTTCAGGATGAGTAGACTCTCTCCCTTTTGGGAGGCAAGAAATTCCTGAAGAAACTGGTGCCATGGGCACATGTGTAGAGAGGAGCCACAGACTTTTGAAGACTGGCAGTGGCCGGGCATTATATCCTGAACAAGATATAACTCAAATATCTTTAGGCAAATGCAGCAGTGATGAATTCAAGCACCTGCTGTTTTCATTTGTTCATTTATGAAATCTTGTGGCTGATGGCTTATTTTACTAGTAAAGAGCATCCTGACAGCATTGGAGTGACTGCTGGTATCCACCCTTTTTAAAGGGAGACCATTCTGCCATCCACAATTATAATTCAGGTTTGGTTGTTTCATTAGAAGTATGTTTGGTAACTGAGATCTTAGTGTCAGGTTAATAATCTGATTGGTGGCAATGTGATATGAACTTAGAAAAGGGGTACTGTCAATCGACAGGTATCAGGGACTCCTCATGGGAAACAGTGTGTGTGTGTGTGTGTGTGTGTGTGTGTGTGTGTGTGTGTGTGTGTGTGTGTGTGCGTGTGTGCGTGTGCGTGCGTGCGTGCGTGTGTGTGTGTGTGTGTGTGTGTGTGTGTGTGTGTGTGAACAGTTTGCAGTGGAAAGCACTGGGCTCAGACTGAGATGGATAACATCCTTAGGAATCAATGACTATATAGCAGACGGTATAACGGTTATTCAGGTATTGGTCATAACCCTAGAAAGTAATGAATATTTGCTGTAAACTGATAAGATGAGTCACCTTCTTGCATACATATTTGGTTTAAGTTGTGCATATTTAGGCTCCATAACTCCTACACCTTCCATTATTATGTGGCAGTGGTAAGATTTTATTTATTCCATCTTATTTTATTTTATGTTACTTTGCTTATTAACTGAGGTAGTGTACTGATCAAAAGTGGGAGCTGCAACAAAACGGGTAAACAGGAAACAGGTTTGGTTGAGGTAGATAGGTTTGTAAGCAGAAAATCAAAACACTGAAATCTTCACAAATATGTACAGCATATACATGCATACATACAAATGAGGAATTAAGGACGTTTATAGAATATAATGTAGACAAGTATATATGCCATACTATACTATTCTATTTCTTTGGTCTTCTAAATTACATACAATTCAAAGCTTGTGCATCCATCAAATAATTTAGTAACAGTCATGCAAGGTTCAAGGGTCATATTCTTGATGTTAGAGGAAGCAGGAGAAAAAAATAAGATTATGTTACTAATGAAGAGGGTAGGAGACATGAAGTGGCATGAAACTGACTATTAACTTACCTTCCCAACCATTTTTCAGTCATCATCTAGTGGGTGACAAGAAGTAGGACATACTGGAAGCTGACATTGGGGGGAGAAAGAGAAATAATTTGATGTCAGCAAGATTAAGCAAAGGGGGTCAGCAGAAACTATTCCCCAATGGCTATGTGTACCCCACCAGTTGCTAATGGAACTGGCAGACTGACTGGGTATAAATATTTTACAATAGTGTATACTCTCCCTGTAGTGACTACAAGGTGCTAGCAGTGAATCCTTTGGACAGAAGACACCCCAGAAAGAAGAAGGATGATTCTACCCTAGAAATGTCAGGGAAAGGCTTCCCTTAGTAGGCTGCCAAATCACCTGACTGCAGATGGTCCAGTAGATGAGCAAGACTGGATTTACACAACAGAAAGCTTATCAAGTCAACTGGGTCTTTATCTATGACTGGGCACTGCTAAGGCTGCATTCTGACTGTTGTAGATACAGTGTAACTTGACTTCAGTAAGTCCTTTCACATCAAGGCCAAAATAAAATTGATAGGAACACTAATAAGATATAAAAGTTACTGGTGTATTACTGCTCTGGCTGTTAGGAACACTAATAGGATATAAAAGTTACTGGTATATTACTGCTCTGGCTGATAGAACACTAATAGTATAATAAAGTTACTGGTATATTACTGCTCTGGCTGATATGAACACTAACAGGATACTAAAGTTACTGGTATATTAGTGCTCTGGCTGATAGGGGCACTAATAGGATACTAAAGTTACTGGTATATTACTGCTCTGGCTGAGAGGAACACTAATAGGATACTAAAGTTACTGGTATATTACTGCTCTGGCTGATAGGAACACTAACAGGATACTAAAGTTACTGGTATATTACTGCTCTGGCTGATAGGAACACTAATAGGATACTAAAGTTACTGGTATGTTACTGCTCTGGCTGATAAGAACACTAAATATACTAAAGTTACTGGTATATTACTGCTCTGGCTGATAGGAACACTAATAGGATACTAAAGTTACTGGTATATTACTGCTCTGGCTGATAGGAACACTAATAGGATACTAAAGTTACTGGTATATTACTGCTCTGGCTGATAAGAACACTAAATATACTAAAGTTACTGGTATATTACTGCTCTGGCTGATAGGAACACTAATAGGATACTAAAGTTGCTGGTATATTACTGCTTTGGCTGATAGGAACACTAATAGGATACTAAAGTTACTGCTATATTACTGCTCTGGCTAATAGGAACACTAATAGGATATTAAAGTTACTGGTATATTACTGCTCTGGCTGATAAGAACACTAAATATACTAAAGTTACTGGTATATTACTGCTCTGGCTGATAGGAACACTAATAGGATACTAAAGTTACTGGTATATTACAGCTCTGGTTGATAGGAACACTAATAGGATACTGAAGTTACTAGTATATTACTGATTTGGCTGATAGAACACTAATAGGATACTAAAGTTACAGGTATATTACTGCTCTGGCTGATATGAACACTAATAGGATACTAAAGTTACTGGTATATTACTGCTCTGGCTGATAGGAACACTAATAGGATACTAAAGTTACTGGTATATTACTGCTCTGGCTGATAGGAACACTAATAGGATACTAAAGTTACTGGTATATTACTGCTCTGGCTGATAGGAATACTAATAGGATACTGAAGTTACTGGTATATTACTGCTCTGGATCGGACTTTCAGCCTGCTTGGCTGCCAGTGGTTGTGCCTCCTATGTTAAAGTCATTACAGAAATGGAGTGAACAAACTCATTTAGCTAACTGATGGCTTATATAGTTTTCAAATGTGATTACAAGTTATTGGCATATATTTTACAGGAGTGGATAAAAACAAATATTCTTTCACGTGAAATTCAAGTTTTAGCTTCAGATAATGTGGCTTATAATAGGTTTACCTTTGAATTGTCAACCGCCGTGTGTGCCTAATGCAGAAAGAACGGCTACAAAAAACAACAATGCCGATTCACCATGTGTTTGAATGGCAAAGAAGCGAATGCTTTTTTGCCATTCAAACACATGGGATCAAATGTCGGAAATGGCCTTCCAGCAAACTATTTTCGACATTTAATCCTTTGAAGTTGTTCGTATTTCAGTAATACGGGTCGCACAACAGGACGATCGCACATACTATGTGTGACAAAACGAAGATAAACCTTATAATATTTATGGTTAGCTGAAGAATATTCCAATGACTTATATAAGGATTTAGTAAAAAATGTTTCTTTGGAAATTGGATACAGAAAAGGTGTATGACAATTTCTTAAGAAGTGTTTAACATGATCCAACAATTTGTTTTTGGGGCTAAGTTCTGTGTTTGGTTAAGGTATCTGTATTCTGTTTTTGCACATAAACCCAGTTGTGAATTGAAATGCTAGTTCAGTTTTTGATTTGCAGAAAGGAGCTATACAAATGTGTATGTTTTGTATGCATTCATTTAGTTTATATAGTTTTTTTGTGTGGTGGATGCATATAAAAGAGGTATATATTTTTGATACATGAGACTTCTCTTCTACTTTGTCTTATGTTGATTATTTTTCAAGATATGGAGAATGTTCATCAGTTTCATGCACCACTTGTACTTTTTATCAGAAGTTAGGCAATCTTGGTTAGGTAAAAATCTTGCAAAATGGTTTTGGTGATATTTTAAGAGGGAGTAAACTTGTAAAAAAAGGATATGAAATCTTAGAAATTTGCCTAAGAATGAAAAAGGAAATATGTATAAGTAGTATTGGAACAGCTTAAACTTCTGTTCAATGCTATCAATGGAAATGCATTTCCAGAAACGAATTATTTAAAAAAAATTACAAAAAACAATGTTTTCTTAATGTACTAAATAAATCTTCTTTTGGGAGGCATAGATAGGGGAAGAGATGGTTTCTGCTTGCTTAAAACATTTGAGGAAAAAGAATGAAAAAGAAATAAATTACAAACTGGAGACTACTACTGTTAGGTACTACAAATTATAAGGTATTAACAAAATGCAACCTATGCTGGAGGGACAAGTTCCTAACCCAGGGACTTCTCATACTCTGGACAGACTTCCCATTCACGTCAAGCAGAGCACTCCACTGGCTCTCTTTAAGAGAAATCTTGCCGAGTGGATGGGCAATACAAAGTTCACCCCAGGGATCACTTCAGTGGCCTTGCTTGACAGGGGCACTGGGAGCTAACTTTGGGTGGCATGATGCCAGGGTTTCTTCTTGGGCTAGGCTTATATAGGCACCAGGGATGTTAGTCTAGTACACACCTATGAACCTATTGAATCAAGTCTTAAAACATTAACAAAAGTGTAGAATTTATGGAAAATAAATTAGTTATTAATGTTGATCGATGAAATAACACAATATTAATAAGGATCAGGCAGTGGGAAGTTACTATCACGTGACATTTTAAATACTTTTTGGCTGGATACTCCATAAGACAATGTGAAACATTCTGGAAGAATATAGATTTGGAGAAACTTTTTATATGCTTGTGTTAAAAGCTATAGATTAATTCAAATAATGCCATTTGTTAATGGCAGGCCAACAACATCTATTAGAATGAACTGGGGTATAAAGCAAAGTTTTTTTTTTAAGTTGGAGTCTATTTTCATTATTTCATTAGCAATTAATACTATTGTATCCAAAGCAAGAAAAAAAAACCACAGATCACAGTAGATGGGAGCTGCAGTCAGAGTTGAGCCTTCTATTATTTTGGTCTATGCAGATGACAAGTTATTAGTTAGAAAGGATATTTTATGGATAAAGGAAGATATTTAATGTTTCAGAGTTAGGGAAAGTAGGTTTAGCCCTGATTACAGAAAAAGTAAAGGATACAGGGCAACAGTACAGGGAAATATATTTTACTGAGAGATATAGGTTTTAGAAGTCATGTTTACAAACAAGAATGTGAAATAAGGGGTGGTGTGAAAGATTTGATAAGGTAAGGACATTATTCATTTAGGCATCTTTTAAGGTATCTTTTTAAGACCACAGTATTAACTATTTTAGATTATTTTGGGGGCATACTATATATACAATATAAATCAAAAAAGAGTTATTATGGCATTCTTTTTAGCTTTTTTATCCTTCACTGTCCTATCCGCCATCAGCCCTACCACAACTGGACAAACCTTTTGTTTGTTGAAAGGGTGAGAAACAATAAAGGGAGGCCATCATCCATGCAGACATCATGTATTTTGTACTTTAAGCTCTGTACCTGTCTTACTGGTTGAACATTTGCAGCATGGGGGCATATAGAACCTTTCTGATATGTGTGTGTGTGTGTGTGTGTGTGTGTGTGTGTGTGTGTATGCTTCTATACCCATGCTAATCGGAGATATTGTCACTGGTTTGGTAGCATGAAGCTGAAGCCCAACTCTCTGTTCTTGGTCATTCTAATACTTCATAAACCTCTGCTTATTTGGTGGCAACTGGCCAGCAAGAATTACTTCTCCCTTCATATGGCCTGGCCAGCCATCCTCATTCAGTTCATCCAATGCCAAACTGCTATTCAAACTTTGATTATTTAGGTCATATTCAGGACTTTTAACCCTGTGCCATACAACCAGACATTATTAGGATATGTTTTTTTTTTTTTTTTTGAAATTGTGGAGAGCTCTTGGTTGAATCCTGTAAAAAGAGGGATTGTATATATCAATAAAGAAAATGAGGGACTGGGTTTTATAATTCATATAGTCTGCTTAGCTTCTCTGCATTTATGCCATGCTTTTAGTTTAGTAGTTGAGGGACAGTAATCAAGGAAATTTGTTAACAGATATACTGTGATTTAAATAAGAAGGCTGTGGGTGGGGCTGATGGAAATAAAAAGGGAGAATGTTAACATTATGAGTATTTGTATTTTTAAGCATTGTCAAAATTTATTTTTGTGGAAACAAAATATTAAGAATGCTAGATAAACATTACTTTTATAATGAAAGAGTATAAAATAGATGGATGGTAAAGATTTAGAGAACAGACAGCAAGAAGCACTGAAAAAAAGAAGAAAAAGGTTTAAATATGGATTGCAGTGGGGTAATTTTATATGACACTTCTTATTATGCAAACTACCAGTAAAACTCCTCATGAAATATAAACAGAAACAAGAACAATTATGTTTGGCTGAAGAGTACAGCAATGTAGAAACAACTAAGTATATTTTTTGAATGTAAAAGGCATCAGAGATATAATTACAGCAGAATTTTTTGAAAACTACCCCAGATTACAATAAATATGATACTGCATGGTTTATTATGAAGGCAGGTAGAAATTAAAGATTAGACCGAAAACCAATGTGTTGTTTATGGGGTTTTTTCAATGGAGCATTGAAAATGTGTTTACTGAATGAGTGGCAGCTGGGAACAGCACACATGAGGGAAGGTTCATAATACTGGGAATGTACATGCTTCAAGAGAGTGGAGGAAACAGCAGGTATGAGGAAATGCTCAGAGCACTGGAAATGTGCACACTGGTAGAGAGAGGGGGCAATGAGACATGTGAGGAAAATCTAATACCACTGGGAAATACACAATGGAGGAGAGGCAGTGGAGGAACAAATGATATGATGTGATGAAAGATTCAGATCACTGAGAATATACAGATTGCAAAAGAAACAATGAAGAAGATCATGTGTGAGGAAAGCCTCAGAATACTGGAATGTATGCTCTACAATACAGCATGGATAGGAAAGGTTCAGAGCACTGGAGTATTAACAATGGAAGAAGGAAGAGTCAAATGGATATGATATACAATTGTATAGGAAGTACAGAAGCAGAAGATGAATGGTAGTTGGAGAAAAAGATTTATGTCTATATTCAAATAACAATAATATTTGTTTACCTCACCTCACTGCCTCATTGCCACAAAATTCTTAAAGTCCCTACTTTCTACCAGCACCCTGTCTGTTTCTGTGTTTGGTACAATGCTGCAACAAGTAATGGATTTTCCAACACGGGACCAACAATCAGCATATTTTTTTAACTGTTGCTCTGCCCCCCCCCCCCCCACACACACACACACACACACACACACAGTCTTGAGCTGACACAGCAATAAATACGAAATGCAAGCCTTCTATCA